>NW_006399822.1:3017868-3025564 GCF_000299155.1 Elephantulus edwardii
TTATGTGCTGTCGAGTCATTTGCGACTCATAGCGACCCTATGTACAACAGCCCTAAACCCTGCTCTATCCTGCGCCAATCGCATTGCCTCTGACACACCCATCCTGATTACCCCAGTCACTGAATCAATCCACCTCCTAGAGGGTCTTCCCCTCCTGCACTGTCCATCCACCCTCCCAACCATGATGTCCCTCTCCAAGGACCTGTCCCTCCTGGCAACATGTCTAGAGATGTCAGACGAAGCCCCAGAATCCTTGCCTCCAAGGAGCAGCCTGGTTTAACCCTCTCTAGAATGAATCTGTTTGTTTTCTTGGCAGTCCATGGTACATTCAATACTCTTCTCCAGCAAGCACCACAGCTCAAAGGCATCAATTCTCCTCCTTAGGAGGCTTTATATGCCATATGGAAAATAGGGCCAAATGCTGGCGACTAAACCAAAAAGGGTGGTAGGTGGTTCCAATCTTCCAGTCTCTGTAAGAAAGACGGGCAGGCTTCTCCCCTAGAGCCTCAGCCCCTGATGGAGGGTCACGAGTTGGAGCTGACTTGACAGCAGGGGACTGGGCCTTGGGTCGCCTCTCTGTTTGAATCCACCAGCAGCTGTAAGGGAGCAAGGTGGTCACCGATGACCCACGACATTCACAGCCTTGGACAACCCACTGAAGGAACGGGCTGGGGCGTGTCGGAGATCGTGAGGAGGTGTGGGACTGGCCAGCGTTCACTGCTTGCTGACAGGGTCGCTGAGTCATGCTCACCTCGACGACACCATCACAGCATGGTAACTACATTATTCCCGCTTCCTCCGTGTCTCTGGATGTCCTTCTTGCCTGCCCCTCCTTGCCTTCTGAGCTTTACGTTTGGGAGACGCTGTCCTTTGGTCGTGTGTGGTTCGGTTCTCTAACGGTGTGTGCCTCCCTGGTGGTGCTGGTGCTGTGATCTGTCTGAGCCGTGGAGGTGAGCTCAGCTGCAGCTATTATGAAGGGTGTCTGAGGCTCATAACCTCAGGGGGTCCATGCACCTTCCCTCCCCCACCCTGCATCTCTATCAGACCGGCAAGCCTGGTCTTTTTCACTATTGTGAGTCTTGTTCCACCTTTTCCCACTCTGTCCAGGACCATCTCTTGTAGCTCCAGTCTAAGCGGTCAGCAGTGGTAGCCGGACGCCACCTAGTGTCCCGGGCTTCGGTCATGGAGGCTGCGCAGTGTGGTCCATCATCCTTGACTGCTTGTGTCTGATTTTCTTCCCTCGTCTTGGCTCCAGGTGGGAAGAGTCCTTAGGCTGACTAGCCTGGAGAACACGCACTACTCTTCCAAGCAGGACGCAGATCAGTGTCCTTGTGGACGACGTGCTACGAGCTGAACCTCCTGTCCCTGACGGCTGGAGTGACTCCTCTGCTTTCTTACGACAACCTCACCCCCTCATCCAGCAGCAACTCAGCCCCTCAGGGTGTCTGGCTTTGGCCAAGAAGTCCTCTGAACTTTGCTCCTAAGGCTTTTTACTCCTTAAGAACAGAGTCCCCTCTTTGAGTCTCCACTTTGAGGAGTCAGTGGAAACCTGGGTGCTTTCCGCTAACTTAGGACTTTATGCAGTGGCCCTTTTCTGCAGTCCTGGAGGGTTGTGGCAGAGATCCCTGATTAAGACACTAAGGAGAGCTGGGGTCCAGAGCGTCTGCGTGTGACACCCACAGACACACAGCGGCCAGCGCCAACCCCAGTGCAGATGAGTTCTCCTGGACTGAGTCCCAAAGGCCGCATTCTGACAAGCTGGTTCCCTGTACAGACCATGGTCTCTGGGCTCTGACTTACCAGTGACACTCTGGGGGAACCAGCTTGGTCAGCTCTTCCAGGGACTTCTCTGACCGGTACTCCTGGCAGGAAGACATCGCACACGCCAGGGCTTCACACAGTGCCTGTCCTGCCCGGTCATCCCATCCCCAACCTCAAGGACACACATACCTGGATGAAGGCCACGGTGACCACAATGAGCACGGCCTAGAGAGAAAGGACAGGGTTAGTGGCCGGGACAGCACTGGCCTCAGGGACAACATTAACGGCAGAGATGGTGTTAGCCACTGGGCAGCACTGGCTGCAGGGACAGTGTTAGCGGCAGGGACGGTGCTGACCATATGGACAGTGTTGGCTGCCAGGACAGCGCTGGCCGCAGGGAGAGCACTGGCCACAGGGATAGCGCTGGCCACAGGGACAACACGGGCCGCAGGGACAGCACTGGCCGCAGGCAGAGCTGAGGGGTGGGCCCAGGATGAGCATCCTATCTTCAAGCGTAACAAGTGCACCATGCAGAAGTGCGGACAACAAGGGAGCAGGGCAGCAAAAGGACAGAAGTCACCCCAGGTCCGCTGCCCGGGGCTTCACCTTCCCAGGTGGCCCTGCGGTTTCAGCAGGGGCGTAACCCAACCCGGGTCCTACGGCACATTTCCTTAAGAAAACGGATCTCTGCCGCAACAGTGCATCCTATTCTCCTCTCCAGATCTCCAAATTCCTTTACCTTCCTCCAAATCTCTTTTATGTCAAGCTACCTTGATGAATTACCTGTGGGCTAGCCCCACTGCCCACAGCAGGTACCCAATTTGTGACATGTCTGCTATGAGTGAAAGTGGACAGAGGAATTAGTTTTCCATTCACAGCGTATACACATTCTGACACTGACACACACACACACACACAGCCCTGGGGGCCTGGCAGGTTAAGCATTGGGCTAGTAACCAAAATGCTGGTGGTTTGAATCTCCCCAGGAGGAAAAAGGACAGTCTCTCCACAAAGATGTGTGGCCCTGGAAAGCCGGTAGAGGGCTGCTCTGAGTCGGGGCTGCCCTGATGGCAGTGGGTTTTACACACACATTTTTATTTCCCTACGGCAGCCTTTTGTTCTCCTACAGGGTACAAAGCCCGGGCGCTGGGTGGGCCTCACGGGCGCTGGGTGGGCCTCACGGGGCGCTGGGTGGGCCTCACGGGCGCTGGGTGGGCCTCACGGGCGCTGGGTGGGCCTCACAGGCGCTGGGTGGGCCTCACGGGCGCTGGGTGGGCCTCACGCACTCACCACGGCGATGCTGACAGCATCCTCATACTCCTTGGTGAGCACGCTCACCAGGGCCGAGCCCAGCAGCAGCAGGATCAGCGGGTTCTTAAACTGGAGAGGAAGCACAGAGCAAGGGTTCTTGCAGTCAGCCTGTCACCAGCCACCTCATGTGAATGGACGTAAGCCAGCAACTTGTCCTTATCCGTTCAATGTGGACTTGTTAGCCCCAAAGCCAACAGTCTGAACCCTGCCTTCTCACTCTGGACTCCTCAGACTCCAAAGATCCCTGGGACTTGCCTCCACTCCAAGCCCCACAGAGCCAGACCGATAGATAGCATAGATAAACAGGCAGGCAGGCATAGATTGATTTAGCTCTATCAAAATATATAATGGGGTGCTCTGGTAGCCTAGTGGTTAAGGAGTTGCACTGCCACCCCAAAGGTAGGTGGTTCAATCCAAAAGCTGCAGGGAAAAGATGGGCAATCTCCTCTCATGCAATTATAGCCTCTGAAAACCCGCAGGAAGGTCAATTACACGGGTTTGTTAGGTGCCACTGAGTCAGAACCAACTCCCAGCTGACCCTCCAGCAGGTTTTCAGAGCCTGTAAATCCGATGGGAGGGGACTGTCCATCCTTCCCTCACAGAGCAGCTGGTGGATTCAAACCATGTGCTGTTGGGGTGGGAGTGCAACTCCTTATCACAAGGTCAACAGAGCTCCCTTCCTCCCTCTCTACTGGGGGTGTGTGTCTGTGAGAGAGTGTGTGTGGGGGACTCTGGTGATCTAGTGGCAAGTAGCTGCACTGCAATCCCAAAAGCATACGATCTGAGGCCGTCAGCTGGTCGGCAGGAGAAGGATGGCGATCTCCTCCCGTGAGATTAACTACCTCTGCAACACTGGGCTTCCTGGGGCACTGATGGTACAGGACCGGGCAGTGTTTCAGGGTTAGGCAGCTGAGCTGAAACCAATCAACTGCACTGAACAACATCAGATGAGTGCGGAGCTGACACAGCCATTGGTGACACTGAACACCTGGTGGGGCGTTATCCTCACAGTCCTCCTGCTGGCTGAGGCCCCATGAGCCGTCTTTATCTTCACGGTATCCCCGCCCCAGCTGTCAGCACCCGCCCAAGGCCATCCTCAATTAATATTTAAACAAGCGAGGCCTCCTAACCCTCCCCTGTCCTGGCCCTGCTGCTCAGACCCCAGGATGACAGCCAGGCCCCACCTGGTCAAGGTATTTCTTCCACACGGGTACTGTGTTGTCGGCAACAAACTCGTTCCAGCCATGGACCTGCCTGCGCTGTGCCACCGCGAACTCCGACAGCCCGTTCTCCAGGTCCACCTGCAGGGAAGGTCAAGACAGAGGGTTCTGACAGCATGTGAGGACTGGGGAGCCTGGGCCTCAGACCTTTCCAATCTCTCTAGTGATGAGGAGTTCAAGCTTGTCCACCAAGGCGCTGAGGCCTAATCAGGACTCCCAGCTATGTTATCGCATATTTGAGTCCCTGTATGGGCCGAAGAGCTAAGAACTAGGCTGCCAGACACAAGGCTGAAAGTTCAAGCAGAGGCACCTCACAATAAAGGCCTAATAATCTACTTCTGGAAAAATACTTTAGAAGTTCACTGCCATTGAGCTGGTTCTGACTCATAGCAGACAGGCACGGGGTTTCCATGGCGATAAACTCCAAGTGGGGAGACTGCCCGTCTTTCATCAGTGGAGCTGCTGAGGGGCCCAGACCGCCAGAGCTGCTGGCCTCTGGGTTAGGGCGCAGGGCCCTGTGGGCAATGCCACCAGAGTGGCCTTCTGAAGACAGACATCATGGGAAACCTTATGGAACACAGATCGGCTGACACGCACGGGCCGCCGTGCGCCACAAAGGCCTGGACAGCAGCCGGAAAACACAAACCAGCTGAAAGTCACAGCAGAAAGGGGCATCACAGGCCCAGATTTCAACAGACGCAATCGCAGCATGGGGTTTCAGAAAGGCTTCAACCTTTTCCCTTTTTAAAGGGTTCTGTTTTCAATGGTTGGTGGTTAAGGCTCTCCTGTCTGCGTCCCCTGCGCAGACAGGCTCCTCCGTGTGCCTGGTCATATAGGAGCAGACTCCAAGGTCTGCAGGATACACGTGGAAGCACCCCCTGATCTTACAGAGGCGCTCTTGCGTGAAAATTCAGCAATGAACGAGCCTCCTGGGGGGTTAACTTAGTCAGAAGGTGAGTGGGGAGCTGCATTCAGGTCCAAACTCTCATAAATCAAAATGTAAAACGGCCATCGAGTAGGAACGGACTCCAAGCAGCCCCTCCAGTGGTATTTCCGAAGGTGATAAACAACACAGGAGGAGACTGTCCCCCCTCCACGGAGTCACCAGTGGATTTGAACCTTCAGAGGTTCAGCCTTTGGATTAGCAGCCCAGCTCCTTATGGACTCTGCCACTTGTTCATGGAGATGATTTCTACGCAGAGGAAAACACAGGCAGACCTCGGCGAGACTGCGGGTTCGGCTCCAGACACGGCAATGAAGTGAGCCTCATGATAAAATGGGCAACGTGACTTTCTGGGTCTCCCAGTGCACAGAAAAGGCCTCACACTTATGCTACACAGTGGTCTCTGTAATAGGCGAGGGAGCTCGGGCGGCCTAGTGGGAAGGAGTCTCACCGCCCAAGCCAAGGCCGCTGTTCCAATCCTCCAGCTGCTCCGTGGGAGACAGGGCACGCGCTCTTCTTGTGCACGTAAAGCCTCTGAAACCCCGCTGGAGGGTCAGCTGTGTCAGTTCTGACTCTACGGCACAGAACGTGACACGTGCAGTGTGGTGAAGACACATGGGAGAAGGCCCACCCTGCACAGAGGCACCAGGGGAGCGTGAGGCGGCGACAGGGTCCAGCAGACTCGGAGGGAGGGAGGGAGTGTGAGACCATAAACCTCCGAGCCTGTAAAAACACTGTGTGTGCAAAGCCATAAAGCAAAGCACCATAAAATGAGTCTGCCGGGGTTTCCTCCCCATCTCCAAACACAGGCAGGACCTGACTGTAGACAGAGGCCTGAATTATCCTCCTGGAAAAGGCAGTGCAAGCACTGCCTCCCAGCTTCCTCCAAGCTTTTATGTGGGGAGGTTTTTGTTTTCCTGTTGTGCTGGGTTATGATCGAGCGTACACACCCGCCCTCCTCCCAGGCCTGCTCGGTTTTCTAAGTGAAGAACTGAAAATGAGCTACGTCCTTCTGCCTCTCGGGTTGGGTCAGGGGGCTGGGAGGAGGTCAGTGCTGCACAGATTCCTGCTGAGACAGGGATTCAAACCCAGGTCTGAAGCTTGTGCGATCTGGTGGAAGCACATGGCCGCACCCTGGACTGTGGCAGAGTGAAGACTGGTGCAGGGCGTCAGCTGCGCTACCTCCTGTACCGAGATGGCCTGACACTGCGACTGGAACCAGGGGGGCAGGCGTGACAGATGGTGAGGGTGGCACAGGACAGGGCACTGTGCAGAGTGTGCTTCCCAGGGTCCCTATGAGTCACAGCTGACTGCACACAACCACCACCATCCATGTCAGCCTGACCAAACGGTGTCATTCCGTGCATCCCCACAGCTTGACGGTCCAGTGCATGATGTAGCAGAGTATTATTAACTGGAAGGTTGGTAGTTCAAATCTACAAGAAGCTCCATGGGAGAGGGATGGGCAGTCTCCTCCGGTAAAGACTGAGAGCCTCAATGCCCGGAGGGACGGTCACCAGGAGACGGGACTAACTCAGCAGGGGGTTTGGTTTTGGCTTTGTGTCTTCATGGCCATTGGTAGCCCAGTGTTTAAGGAACTCGGCTGCTAACTGTGAGGTCACTGGTTCAAACACACCAGCAGGGGAAACATGAGGCCGGCCGCTTCCACACAGGGCGCTGTGGGTCTGGTTTCTGTGTGTCCTCATCTGTAATGGAGGACTAAGGCCACAATGTGGGAAGGAGACTGTTAGGAGGAACTACGCTGACCACCAGGTCGAGGACACACCGCGTGGGGCACAGAACTGGCCACGTCGGGAGCGCTGTCTAGTGATTCCAGGAAATGTTTCAGGGTCTCTGTGCTGCTCTCTGATCTAACCACCTTATAATAACCAGTGGCAGATGCAAATTTAGCTCTTACGCAGAATGCTTTGGCCAGGTCCTCTCTGTGGTGTTGGCAGGCCTCCTTCGGGGGCAGGGGCACCACTGCCTTCTCTTTTTCGATAGCTTTCAGGTCGCATGGTTCATCGGTCTGAGGGGAAGAGAAAAGCCAGGACTCTGGTTAAGCAAACTCTCGTTTGGCGATGCTGGCCTTTCCAAACCCTCCCAGCCCCAGACAATAGCACACAAACACGCCCCCTCCCCAGGTCCCACAGCAAAAGCCAGATGCTGTGGGAGCTGAGCAGCAGTGGGAAGTGAATGGGACTATGTCCAGGAATATTTGTAAGTCCAACAGAGGATACTTCTACATATGTATTTATGCATATGGACCCATGACTATAGTCCAGCATATGGGGGAGTAAAGACAAGCAGTTTTTGAATCATAAAAAACACCTTGGAGGACATTATGCTGAGTGAGGTATCTCAGTCACAAAGGGACAAATGCTATATGGTGCCACTGTTGTAGAATGAGACTGGCACTGGGGTGGGGGTAAGACTGAGAAAAACTGGATGAAATATGTTT
>NW_006399822.1:3026798-3048880 GCF_000299155.1 Elephantulus edwardii
GGCGGGGGAAGAAGAACAAACTGGGGAGGAGGGTGGAGAAAATAGTGTAACAATAAATGAATGAAACCCCCCCCCCAAAAAAAAGCGTGGTCATCTAAAGCTTAAGAATTGGTCTCTTTAGAGCAAAGAACAGCAAAGGAAATCAAAGGTGCATGGAGACAATTAGAACAGAGGACTGGAGGGATGTGTAGACCCTGAAGAGCTAGACGGTTCCCAGGTACTACATCAACCGACTGCCCCTCAGGGGATCACACTGAAGGCCTAGGATAAGTGGGAGGGGAAAAGTGGAGCAAATTCAGAATTACAGAAAGACCAGACCGAGGGGTGAGAGAGAGAATGGTGGACCCCAGAGGTCATGATCCTTAGATACCCTCAGGCCAGGAACAGAACTCCTTCAACACAGCTCTGTCCTCAGCCAAACAACAGACAGGTCTACCAGGAACACCAAAGACCAAAAGGGAAGCATGTGCCCAATGGCACAAAGGAGGATGGAGGGAAGGCCCCGGGAGCAGGACGGGTGAGTGATGTTAACTTCATGGAACTGCAACTGCAAACATCAAATAAAATGTGCATTAAATGGAAAACTGGCCTCTGTAATTGCTCATCTAAATCACAATAAAAGAGAGACAAGGAGACAGAGGTGGCCTGCTGATGAGGAAACTTCCCCATCCCCCTCCAGTCTACCCACCCCAATGGGGCGACCGCTGCTACGCCCGCCCTCACCTACAATGAGGTAAGCTTGACACTGACAATGGCTGCTAGGTGCTCTGGAGAGATTTTCAGTTCAACAGCCCCACTCTGTTTCCTTGCCCGTTACCCTTACAGAACTAGACTGCCAGGTCTTCCCTCCAGAAACCCACTGGGTGGATCTGAACCACCAAACTTTTGGTTCATTAGCAGCATGTTTAACCATCTCACCACCAGGGTTCTCTGTATAAATGGTAACATACAACACAGACGCTTGTGTTTCCCTGACTCAAGTGTTGTCAGCGTGACTCAGGCGTGCCTCACTCGCTTCCTGGCTGTAGTGCGTTCGTGGATGAAAACACGAGTGAATTCATCCATTCTGTTGTTAATGGGCATTTGGGCTGTTGTTGATATAACATATATCGGGTGTTGAGCAAATTTATTTAGTAGAATTGGAACTCGCAAAGCTAACAGGGCAGGAAGACAAGTCAAATATTCAGAACAAGGAACCCTGAACGCCTGAGATTTCTCAGTAACTATATGTCTGACAGGAACGCTGCTGGTACAGTGCTGACGTGCTGGCCCGCTGATGGGTCCGTGGTTGGAACTCTGCCCTGTGGGAGAAGGATGAGGCGCCCAAGTGCCTCACAGCCTCTGAAGCTCTCGAAGCAGTTCCACTTGCCCTGTTGGGTTGCAATGAATTGGAACCAGCTCACAGCTTGGTGAGGATACACCATGCACATCTGAGGGTTCCTTGTTGATGACAGGTGGCATCATGGCCCAGTTCTAGGAGATATTTTAAATAACCTCAGGAAGGTGGCTCCAACCTCCAACCCAAAGGCAGACAGTCCGAGTTCACCAACTGCTCTGTGGGGGAAAGATGAGCAGTTGTTTCCTGTGCGATTTACAGCCTCTGGAAAACTGCGTGAGGGTCAGACCGCTGAGGGTTGGTTCTGACTCGGCCGCACATAACAACAAGGAAAATGGCACATTTTCTTGACACAACCGTGATTGCTGCTTCTGTGAGCATCGCTTGTGGATCCAAATAGAATTAAATCACTGACGACATCAATCTGCTGTCAAGGACCTCTCCAAAGTGCCAACACTGGGAGCTCTGGTGGCCTAGTGGAAAGGAGCTGCAACTACAATCCCAGAGGCGCACGGTTTGAATCCACCAGATGCTCTGCCGGGGGAAGGAGGAACAATCTCCTCCTGTACCAGTCAGATTTGATTTGACGGTACACTCACACAAAAATAATAAAATTAAAAAAAATAAAAAAACAACAAAAAAAACCCAAAGTGCCAACACTGTCAACAACTAACAAGTGCAACCATGTCAGCTCAAAGACCACCGTGAGGCTGACCCAAGTCATGGTCCCCTCAACTGCTTCTCATGCATCTGAAAGCTGGACAATGAATACAGATGACAATCTTTGAATACCCCTTTGAGCTGGGGAATTAGAGAAGAGCAGGAAATGTTAAGTATAAGCATGTGTGTCTTGGAGAAAGTGCAACCAAGGCGCTCCTTAGAGGTCAGGATGGCGGGACATGGTCTCACATACTCCAGTCATGTTATCAGAAGGGATAAGTCGTTGGGAAAAGGCATCATGCTGGGAGGGGAGGAGGGTGAGAGGAAGAGAGGAGGACTCAGTAAGATGGACTGGCACAGTGACCGCAGCAATGGCTGTGACTATGTCAGAGATGGGAAGGAGGGGACGGAATGGGGCAAGGTTCAGACCTGTTGTGCACAGGGTCACAGCAATGAGTCACAGTTGCCTGGATGACCCCTAACAAGAAGGAAAGCAGCAACACGGCCACGTTCCGGGAGAACAAGTATTTTGAGATGCACAGGCTCCTGGAAAAGCCGCCTGGAATCCCTGGAGGGACTGAGGGAGCAGATAACACAGAGGAAACGCACGATCTGGAAGGGGCCAGGGCCTTGTGAAACACTATTCCTAGAACTCAACGACCCAGGATCTCACAGTCATCATTTCCTCATCAACCTCCCTGCTGGGGACAGGGAAAGAGGAAGGGGAGGGCACAGGCTGGCCTGGGGACTGCAAGTTTCCCTTTCTAGGCCTGCACTCTCTCCTCCCTCAACATACAGATAAAACCCTAGGTGCCCAGCTTACATGGAAAAGCCAAGCAGATGCCTTGCACCCAGGAAGCACTGGAACCAGCCCACTCCACAGGTTCCTCTTCTCGCTGGGAGCTTTCCTGGAGTCAATACCAGCTTCCTGAGTCAATCCAATTCTCTTTATTATGCAAGAGTCACTGTTAATCCTGAGAGGTACATTTCACAATGGAGGCATTCTCCCCCAATCTCAAGGCCTAATTCAAGTTGAACCAAATCAGCTGCTGGCTTTGTGCCCAAATCAAGTGGCTGGGAGGTGTGTTTCAGGCCTGGGGCTCCAGGATCTGCCCCTGCCCACCCTGTTCTCCTTAGTCTCATTCCTTCTTGCCCACCAAGACCACACCAAATCCATTTCTGTACAGTAGACTGAGAGACTTGAAAAGAATATAAATGCAGTCATGTCTCTCTCTCACTACAGTAATTTCTGTGACCCAACAAGTCCACTTAGAGGCTTATACCCAAGAACATTGAAAGCAGAATCTCAAACAGATAGATCAACACAAGGCCCACAACAGCAGGATTCACAATCACTGAAAGGTAGAAACAGCCCAGGCATCCATCATTAGTTACCGGCTGCAGAGAAGGTGACTGCAACTCCTATTAATCCCTTGTACATCAATCCTAAGTACAACATCAATCTCAAGCACAATATCAGTCCAACGCACAACATCAATCCCATGCACATCATCCCATGCACAATATAAAGCCCATGCACATCAGTCTCACATACATCAATTCCACGTACCACAATCCTACGCATATCAACCCCACATACGACAATTCCATGTACAACAATCCTATACCCAACATCAATCCCATGCACACCAATCCCACGTACAACAGGACAAAAGTAAGTAGATCCTCTGCCCTCCCCACAACGTCTGCTGTGCTTAAGTGTGTTACTATCTCAATCCATTTCATCGAAGATCTTCCTCTTCTGTCGACATTCTACTTTCTCAGGCACGCTGTCCTTCTCCAGGGACAACTCCCCCAATAAAATGCCCAAAGTATGAGACAGAGTCTTGCCATCCCTGGTTCTGAAGGACACCTGCTTTATATCTTCAAGTAAGATTTTTAAAAAAGTAACAGCTCCTTAATATCAAGTGTTCAGTTCTCAAAACTCCACTTGTCTCGAATGCTGACCTTTAACTTCTTATTTGATCAAAATCAAAGCTAACACAGTGTGGCTGAAAAGAAACAATCAACCCTGAATCATCATTGATGGGTCCTGACTCATAGCTGAAGCTGGTTTTGTTCCAGCCACATTTTTAAAAGATTTCTTAAGACTTTTGAAGTAGTCTCCTAATCTATAGGTTCACCCTCCATTCTCTACTCTCCCAACCCTTGCGATTTATTTGTTGAAGAAAATATTCTCTTGATTATTTACTTTGTCACATGTTTATGCACTCTGGTGGTATATGTGCTTATGTGTATAAAACCATAATTTATTTTTTAAAAAGTTTTGGGATACAGGTAGATGTTTCTCAGGGGTAGGAAGGCATCTGAGACTGATGAGTGTCAGGATTTTCAATTGTGTCCTATGCGTGTGACAACCAGACAACGAAGGAAAACTGAGGAAGCAGATCTGCCACGGAGGAAGTCTGACCAGGTGCTCCTTGAAAGGGAGGATGCGGAGACGTCAGAGCACGTACTTCGGGAATGTGGTCAGGAGGGGCTGGGCTGGGAAAGGTGGACGGTCAGAGGGGAAAGAGATGACCTTCAAGGAGATGGACTGACACTAGGACCATAACAACGTGGGCGGTGAAGATGGCACCGTGACAGTGGGTCCACGCACAGTGGGTGGTGAGGGTGATGGTGGGTTTGCGCACAGTGGGTGGTGAGGGTGATGGTGGGTTTGCGCACAGTGGGTGGTGAGGGTGACAGTGGGTCCGTGCACAGTGGGCGGTTAGGGTGGCGCCGTGTCGGTGGGTCCGGGCACAGTGGGCGGTGAGGGTGATGGTGGGTCCACGCACAGTGGACACTGAGGATAGTGCAGGATCTCGTAGGGCTCACGTCTGTTTTATGCAGCGTGATAGGACTTGGACCCAACTCAATAGAACCCAACAACAGGAAGATCAATGGGCCCGACCCAGCACACTGCTCACCTCCCTTCATCACACCACTCCAAGCTGTCACCAGACCACAGGCCTTTGTTATGGGTAAGACTGAAAATCTGCAGCCCCTGATGTCACAAGTGGTTAAGCTCAGCTACCAGCTGCAAGGTCAGTGGTTTGAATCCAACCAGAGGCACCTAGGAAGAAATGACTGGCCACCCGCTCCTGTGAGGATCTCAGCCTTGAAAACCTGTGCTGCAGTTCTGCTCAGCACACAGTAGCTGTGAGCTGAGGGGGATGTGGTGGACAGACAGACACCATGACAGCAGTTACGGGCTCGAGCACAGCAGAGATGGAGGCCGTGGCACAGGGGCCAGTGGGTGCTGTCTGGGGTGTGTGTGGTCACTATAGATTGGAGCTGACTTCATGGCACTTAACAACGAGGACAGCCAACAACCTCAGTTTCACACCACCTGTTGCAGTGGTCCAGTAGCCAAGGAATTGCACTACCAACACAAAGGTGGGCAGTTCAAATCCACCAGCTACTTGGAGGTGAAAAGACTGACAATTTACATTACAGGCTGTGAAAACAAGCTGAGGGTCAGCTCAGAGTTGGCTCCGACTATGTGGGCTATGATGGGTGTGAGCCCCTCCCACCCCGGGGCAACAGGAGTGCATACACGTAAAAACCCTGAGTTTGTTTTTTGAAAGTGTCGTGTTGAGTATACATGTGAAAGTCCTCACCATCCCTGAACCACTGTAGGTATTGGACATGGGTCACTCCTCTGCCCTCCTGACGCCCCTCTCCATCTCTGCCTGCTCCCCCTTGTGTTCTCTTCTGCCCCGTCTGTCTGTCCTTCTCTCCTCTCCTTTTAGGTGAAGCAGGTACTTCCCTACTTGCTGACTTCCAGCCTCTGGGCCTGGTGACCCCTCCCATCTCTCCCTGGGGTGGTACCCCATCTTCACAAGTCTGAGAACCATCATCTGGCGCCACCCTGCCTCTCCCTCACCCCTTATCACCACTCCTCAGCTTTCTCCAGAAGTCCCTCCACCCAGGGCCACCTGCCTTGCTCACACCTATGGCCAGGTGAGGCCTAATTCCCCTGGCCCGGGACAGGCAGACACTGCTGCTTCCTCTCCTTGGGACCCATGAGGCCACCTGCCTGGCCTCTCCCCTAGGACCGGCCCTACGCCAGAACAGCCAATACCGGGAGTCTGGGCCTGGTGCCAGCTTGGAAAATTGCCAGAAGAGCCCGGCCTCCTATCGTCCTCTGGAGCGTGTATTGGCTTGACTGTGTAGGTTCAAATTGCAATGGCTGGACCAGGCAAGGCCTGGGTTCAAATCCCAATCCTCCCTGCAGGAGGGATCACATTATACTTGAGAAACCTAGTCCCCATCCGGGCGCTGACCCCACTGGGCTGTGGGGTCTTCGGTGAGGTAGCTCTCCTCTCTGCTCTAGGCTTCAAATGAACGGGGTGGGGAACATGAGTAGAGCCTGGGGATTGAGGAGGAGAAGAGCTCTGCTTTCAAAGTCAATACGGGGCTAGAGAAGCTAAAGTGTGCCTGCAGTGCCGTGGGCTCTGAGCACTGCTCACACCGCCCACACCTGCTGCTCCCCGTGGGGAGGGCCGATTCTGAGGGGAGTGACCGTGGTTTGGCCCAGCGCTTGCGTAAGTCCGAGCTCTGAGCTCCTCCAGGCTAAGTGGACCATAATCCACATATCAGGGGCTGGTTTCGAGGGTGAAATCGAACACTGTTCCGAATGGATCCGGTCCAGGGATGTATGCTCCAGGGAAAGTTCCAGAAGTGAGTAACAGCCTGAAGAAGTAACCCCAGCAGAGGACGGTTCTTGTGGGGACTCTGCCTTGTCAGGGACCTTCACTTACTTAACCATCTCTGAGAAGTGGTGTTTCCATAGTGGGTCTCAAAGTTGCAAAAAACCCTTAGAAGTGTGTTTTAAGTGAATGGTGCCATACAAGTCGGAGAACTGTGACGCTGACCAAAACCAGCCCTGATTGTGTCTGGACCACGGGCTGCTGTCTGGCCAGTTCTGACTGTGGGGATCCTGTGGTGTCGCTGAGACTGTCACCTTTACAGAAACATACTGCACTATCTTTCTCCCAAGGAGTTCAAAACCTAGGTGCTTTTGAACCTATAACCTTTTGGTTAGCAATCAGACGCCTTAACCACAATGCCACAAAAGTGGCCAGTCTCATGTAAAACAACTAAGGGCGTCACATGCCCTGCCCATGTAGCTCAGGGCTGACAGAGCCCTGTCCTTTCACAGCTGGCCAGTCCCTGTCTGTCCACAGTCTGACCACCTGCTGGAGGGATTTGTGTGGTTAAGGGGAAGCGGAGGGTTGTAAAGAAGGTGGGGGAGTTCTGGGAGACCCCTCTTTGCTGGGGGGCCAGCCTGACATCCAGAGTGAGAAGCTCCACAACTTGCCTCCGTAAAGGAAAATCACTCCATCACATTGTGACAGGCAGACCACAGAGATATTCTGGATTCTGTCCTGTACCAGCAAACCCCATATAAAGCAAGAAAGATGGATGCAACGCAGAGCTACTATGTCCCAAGTAATAGATCTATACGCAGCCATTTCAGAAGGTATTGCTGCATCAAAGGATTCAAGCTGCCCCAATCAAGAACCCCAGGCTCTGGAAACGGCAAGGACAGCAGCTGAGATGGTCCAACAAAGGGATGCAGTGCTGGGGGCGCTCACTCATCTCTGGCAAGGCATTTACAAGACAGCTATCTAGCAGTCACTAGAAAAGTTCCCTCATCTCAGCCATGCCAAATCGCCAGGCAGGGTCACCCACAGCACATTCAAGTATGAGCTCTGCTGAAGAGAAGCCAAGAACAGCGGCAGCAGTCAGTGAACTGACAGAAACACAAGCAGTTTTAGAAGAGGAGGTGGAATGAGCAATGTCATTGCTGATGACATCAATGACATCGATGACTACTGGCTGAAAGGATGCCAGACTGATGTTTATCTGCATTTTATTGACTATGCAAAGAAAGACATTCAATGGAGTAGATCAAAGCAAGATACAGAGAACACTGTAAAAAACTAACTGCAGAACACTTAACTGTGCCCGTGTGAGATTTACACAAAGAACAGAACGAGGAGATACGTGGTTTGTAAACCAGGGTGTGGCAGGGTTGTATCTTTTCACCACAGTGACATAATTTGTATGCTGAGCAAATAATTTAAGAAGTTGGACTATGTGAAGATGACCGTGGCATCAGGATTGGAGGAAGACTCATCAACAACCTGTAACAGGCAAATTATGACAACTTGGTTTGATGAAAGTGAAAAGCCCTTGATGAGAATCAGACTCCCGTCATCAGTAAGGCTTACAATTGGACAAAACAAAAACCCTCACAGCTGGACCATGGAGTAACATCATGACAAACAGAAATTATTAAAGTTGTCCGAGATGTCACTTTTCCTGGACTCACAACACCTGTGGAAGGGGCCGTCAGGAATCCAATGACACAGGGCAGTGGGGCTTCTGTAAAGGACGAGAAGCCTGGGAGTCCCTGGGGCTGCTGCCTCACAGGCTGTAGACCTGCGTGAAAAAGAGACTGTCCAGCTTTCTGCCAGGAGAGGCTGCTGCATTTGATCTACTGACCTTTCACGTGGCAGCCTGATAGACAAAAGTACGTACTACTCCACCAGGGCTCAATGAAGACAGTGAAGAAAAGAAAACTAGACCAGAAATATCTCAGGAAAAAATCCAAAGGCAGAGAAACGTTAAAATGTTGTATTCACATACTGCTGAGCAGGGTTCCTGTCCTTCACACATAATGAACTCAGGCAAACAGAAGTTTATAAGACTGGGAAAGAGTGAAGGACATGACCTGATGTCCTGATGAGATTTCAGTGGTTAATAAGCATGTCAGTGGAGGGAAGGATGGAAACATGGGTTCATATCACTGTGGTAAACACAGAAAATCAACAGCAGATTAGCCTAGGCTGGGCTGCTGTTACCTGTTATGGTGCAGTCAGTCCCTGCCTGCGAGGTGGGGAGACAAGAGGCCAACTTCTGAGCATCACCTGGGGACAGCGAAGCAAGATTCAGCAAAAGGACACAAAACACAGAGCACAGAAGAAAAAGCAAAAACTGCATTTCTAAAATGGGTGAGTTAATGCACCACATTAAAGACCGGAGATTTGTGTGTGTGTGTGTGTGTGTGTGTGTGTGTGAACATCACCGTGTGTGTGCACATGTGCAGCGTTCAAGACCTGTGTTGAAGATATGCCTTGACTTTGCATGTGCACACTGGGCACCTCTTGGTGTATGTGTGTATGTGCAAGTTTTGGGGGGGATGCATGCGTGTGCAAGCTTCACATTCATGGGGGGGCGTTTATGTGCACAAGTCTCATTTATAGATGTGTGTATTCACACAAGTCTCACGTTTATAGGTGTGTATGTGTGAGTGGTGAGAATACCACTGGACCAACAGGCAACATTATGAGAGATGGAGAAAAATGTGAAACTCAACAACTTCATCTTATTCAGATCCACAATTAAATACCTTTGTTACCAGCAGTCAGGAAATCAGGAGATGTACTGTACTGGCAAAGTCTGCAGTTAGGGACCTCTCCAGATTATTAAGTAGTAATGAGTTTGAGATCTAAGGTGCATCTGGCCCAGGATATGGTCTTTCTGGTCACTTGCTATGCATCTGAGTGAGAGCTGGACAGTGAATAAGGGTAATAGATGAAGAATTGATGCCTTTGAGCTGTGGTGTTGGAGGAAAAGTGCTGACCATCCCATGGTTGGAGGAAAAGTGCTGACCATCCCATGGACGGCCAAAAGAAACAAAGATGTCTTGGAGAGGGTCCAGCCAGAGTGCTCTTTGGAGGCAAAGATGATGAGGTTTCACCTCACATACTTCAGATATATTGCTAGGAGGGGCTGTTTCTTGGAGAGGGATATGATGCTCAGAAAGGTGGAGGGCTGGTGAAGGAAAAGGAAGACCCTCGATCGGGTGGACTGACACGTGGTGACTGCTGCAATGGGCTCTAATGTGTCAGGAAGTGTGAGGATGGCACAGACAGGACAGGGTTCACATCTGTGGTTCACAGGGCCACTATGGGTTGAACTTGACTCAACAGCACCTAACAGCAACAATGTGTGAGTATGTAAGTCTCACATTTACACAAGTGTGTGCACACGTGAGCCTCACATGTATGGGGGTGTATGTAAGCCTCACACAGAAGTGTGTACATGTGACTCTCACATATATGGGGGTGTATGTAAGCCTCACATTTACACAAGTGTGTGCACACATGAGCCTCACATGTATGGGGGTATATGTAAGCCTCACATAGAAGTGTGTACACGTGAACCTCATATGTATGGGGGGTATGTGAGCCTCAGAACTGGCCCCTATGCATCCTTTTCCTGCACACACTGTCCTTTCCTCAAAGCACAGATCTGACATCTGTGAACACATGAATGAGGAGGGACTGTTGTGCCCAGAGCTCTAGGGATAAAGCCCAAGCTCTCCAACGCCACCAGGCAGTGTGGTCTGGCCTTGCTGCCCTCTGTTGTCTCGTCACCCTCTTTCCCATGCCCAAACTTCCCTTCCTCCTGCCTGAGTCGTGCCACCAGCCCCTGCCCTCAGTCCTGCAGACTTCAGTCCCACCATGCCCATTAACCGTCAACATCCCTGGTCCCTCCTGCAGGTACGTACCTGCATCACAGTCCACCATGGACAGCTGTGTGTGGGCCAGCTGTCCTCAGGGCTGGGGACTGTGGGCTGGGGGGAGGGGGGTCAGCATCCTTCCTCCATTGTATCCTGCACTGCCACCGTGATAGAATGAGCCTTGACTACTGCACAGGTCTGCAGGAACTCCCTACACTGAGGAGCCCCCAGAAATGAATCAGCCCAGGAACCGGGAAGGCAGCTCAGGGTGGAGACACAGAAACCCTGAGGGGAAGACAAAACTTCCCAGCACTGGCACCTCGTCATGGGGAAGCAGGAATTTCTGGTCCAGTGTTCTCAGTAAATGAAGAAACTGCTTTCAGTAATTAAAGAGGCACTGGGAGTCCATTGTGCCTCCCACAAAGATGCCAGGTCCCCAGCCACCTCTCGGCTTTATTGCATTTTGCAGATACTGTGTGTGGTTTTGTCTTGCAGGTTGGAGTTTTGTGCCCACCCTGTGCCAGGCAAATCTGTTAGCATCATTTTCCCACCTGCCTGTGCTCCCTTCATGTCACTGCATCTCATTTTGATAAATTCTCCCAATAATTCCAGTATTTTCCTAACACTACTGTATGCTTCACAAGCTGTAATATAAACGTAAAATGTCCACACATTCTGGGAAACCAAACAGTGTGTGTGTCACTTTATCGTGGAAGCCTGGGACCGAACCTGCAACGTCGCCAAGGCTTGGCTGCGGTCTAAATGAGATGGTTTGGAGCAAACCCAAGCAGACCCACTGCTATCAAGTTGATGCTGACTCGCGGTGGCCCTCAACCAGGTTTCCAAGGGAGTAAATCTTTATGGAAGTGGGGGCTGCCCACCTTACTCCTGGAGCAGCAGGTGGATTTGAACCACCAACCTCTCAGCCAGCATCCTGAAGTGTAAAGTACTACTCCAACAGGGCTCCTTTACTGGATCAAGGCAGGTCCTGGTGTCCTCGCCAGACACACACAGAGGAGAAAACCATGTGATAATGGAGACACATCTACCAGTCCAGAAAGGCCAAGGACCGCAAGAATGACCGCCAAGTTAGGAGAGGACTGTGGACAGACCCGCCCCTAGAGCCCGGAGGGCAGGAGGGCAGGAGGGCGCCTGTTCTCTGCCGGCGAGCTGCACTGCTACCCAGTATACGGAATCAGGACCTGGGGATTCTCCCACACTTCTTACATATCTTCTGAGAGTCCTTCTGACTGACGGAGCTCGGGCCTGCCTATACCTTGACCTTGGACTTCTATCTCTCCAGTGAGAGACTGGAAGGCTGTCGCTGTGTCCTCTTATGATGCGTGGGGACACACAGTACCTAGCTATGTCGCCTGCCTCTGGGGTTTAGTGGGAACATTCTGTCCCGCCTTTAGTGCATACCAACTTCTGGTGTTGGTCAGTACTGCATGGATCTTATTTTACCAACCCTGTCACCATAGACCCCCTGGGATACATATGTCCCACTGATTGTAACACAGTCCATTTACTTGGAAAAAAACCCTGTGTTTTTAATTTTATTCAAAACACATTCTATTATTTGAGTCACAGGATTCAACACCACCACCACAAAGCAGAAGTAACAGTCTTGAAAGGGTCAGGTCACCCAATTAGTGGTCATTTTGTCACTGAAATGAAAACTGTACCTACTGCCATTGAGACCGCTCCAAATCATGGCCCCTCAGTGAGTTTCCGGGGCAGTAACTCTGTAACAGGAGCAGACAGCCTCATCTGCCTCCCCCAGTGTGGCTGGGGGGTTCGAACCATCAACCTTTCAGTTAGCATGTAACTTATTATGTGACCAGGACTCCTTGTTACAGAAACTCTAGAAAATTCATACCAGCCTCTCTCAGACATCTTCCTCACCTGGAGATGCAGCCAATGGAGAAGTGGCTGGCTCTGGAGCCAAATGTTGTTACTGTCAAGTGCCACTGCGTCCACTATGACTCACAGCGACCCTATGAACGGGCCTGAACCCTGTCCTGTCCTCACCATGTCCACCCTCGAGCCCACTGCTGCAGTCACTGTGCCACTCCATCTCATTGGGAGTCTTCCTCTTTTCGCTGACTCACCTTTCCAAGCGTGATGTCCCATTCCAGGGAACAGCTTCTCTTAGCAACATATATGAGCCCAAAGTATGAGATGAAGCTTTGCCATCTTTGCCTCCAAGGTGTATTCTGGGGGCACCTTCTCCAAGACGTGTCTCTGTTCTTTTGGCGGTCCATGGGATACTCAGTATTCTCCTCTAACACTACTCAAAGGTATCAATTCTCCTTCTATCCCCCTTATTCCCTGCACAGCTCTCAGATTTGCAACAAGTGACTGAAAAGACCATGGCCTGAATCAGGTGCACTTTAGTCTTCAAACTGTTATCATTGTTCTTTGTTATTTTGAAGAGACCCCTTGCCCTGTACAAAACAGTAAACTTGCCCAATGCAATCAGTCTCCTGATCTCCTGACTGCTGGTACCAAGGCACCTGATTGTTGAGCCAAGCAGTAGAAAATCACAGTTTCAATCCTTTCTCTATCATGATGTTGCCTGTTGCCCAGTGGTGAGGATTTTTGTTTTCTTGATGTTGATATGTAATCCATATTGAAGTTGTAGTCCTTGAACTTCTATAGGAAGTGCTTCAATCTCCCAACTTTCAGCAAAAGCTGAATAATGCAGATTGTCAATGAGTCTTCCTCTGATCCTGATGTAACATTTCTCAGCATACAGAGATTGAACAGACAGGGAGAAAGGATACAGTCCTGATGCACACTGGAGCCTGTGGGGACCCTTTAAAAGGAGACTAGGTCAAGTAGTGTGTATGTGCTGGGTATTATGTTCAAGTCCAGCCTTCAGTGCTGACTGTATTTTACAGATCCTCAGCCCACTCACTGTCCTATTTTCTCCACAACGTGCAGACCACTGACATGGGCTCTTCCTGCCTGCCTACCCACCCTAGAGCTCAGCCTGCACTCAGCTGCTTCCTTGGGCCCCTCATCAACACTGCATGAAGAACCAGCCCTGCCTCTGAGCCCGAATATCCTTACTGAGTCAGCAGCCCCAGGACAGTGGGAGGACCAGGAGCACGTCCTCAATGCCCTATGATAACAGGGGAGCTCAAAAGTCGGGGGCGAGCGGTACCCTGGCTGTGGCCAGCTCACCAAAGAGGCTCTGCCCACTGGGAACAGAGTCATGCAAGCAAATTGAGCCTTGTCTCCAAACCTGGAAAAAGTACGAAGATCCCACCTATTGTGCTGAGTCAGTCCCCCCTCCTGCCCACCCCTGCTCCCCGCGCTGGACTTCCCGTGCTCGCCCAAGGTGCCTGGGAGTGGGGCCGCTTGGCTCTCTGCCAGCAGGTCACCACATACACTGCGTACCACGCATGGCTGGTCCCTCAGGGTGGCACCCCAGCTACTCGCGGGTAGCGGAGAACAGCCCTGAGAACCTTCTAGAAAGTTTTGAGAAATGCAGCCCACCTTGTGGAGGTGATCCAAACCCCACCTCTCTATTTACCATCCTTGTAGTTGGCACATTAAACAAAAATCCAAGCCCCCTGCCCTCATGCCGGGTCTGAGTCCTGGAGACCCTTCACCGGGGTTTCTGAGGCTCCCAGTCTCTGTAAAAGGTGGTGGCTCATCTTCCTCCTTCAGATCAGTTGGTGGGTTGGAACCGCTGACCTTTGTGGTTCCTGATACACTACTCACTATGCCAGCAGAGCTGGCGGCTGTAAAGCCCCAGTAAAGTGAGGTGGGTCTGGAGAAGTCGTCCACTGCTGAGAAAATTCAAACAGAAAAGAGAGGGAAGGAGGGAGGGTCGGAAGGAGGGAGGGTCCGAGGGCAGGAAGGAGGGAGGGCAGGAAGGGAAGAATAAGGGACGGGAAGCGAACCACCAGGCAAACCAACATCAGTCTACTTGGAACAGAACATGCAATCCTAAACACTAGTAGGAGTGTGGTTCATGGGAAAGGGCCTCTGAGGGTGTAGTGTGTGACATGCTGGACTGCTAACTGGAAGGTCAGCAGTTCGAATCCATTGGTTGCTCCAAAGAAGAGCAAGATAGGCAGTGTCCTCCCCGGAAGGTTTACCGCCTCAGAATGGATGGAGAATTGCTTGAGAGGGCAGGATGGTGGTCAGGGCTCTGAGGAACATGGGTGGTAACTGTCTCACACTTTGGGCATGTTGTCAGGAGGGGCTGGTCCCTGGAGAAGGGCATCATGCTTGGGGGGGTTGACGGTCAGTGAGGTGCCGGGCACAGGGGCTGCTGCCCAGCAGCGACGTCAGGACGGGGTGGGGTCTGTTCTGTGCACTGAGTAGCAACGAGTCACCTCACAACAACGACATCCCATGGATCTTCACTGCTACACCAAGCTGAGGCTGACCACCCCCGACACCAGAACACTCATTCCCAGATTACGCCAAAGTGCATACAAGTCACCAAAGCAGTATGTGCGGGCTCTTCGCCATTCACTGTGGAAAATCACAGATTCTAAATCAAGCATTTTTCAGCTGATCTCTTTCCTTGAAAAAAAATAAATTTGGAGGGTTCCTTTCACCAGTCAAAAGGCCACCACACAACACAGACATCTCACATGACCCAGTGAGCCAAGGGGTGCCAGTGAAGGCATGCCCACCAGCAGAGGTGGACAAGCCCTGGTGGTCCATGCACACTGAGAGGTGACGTCCTGACTCCATCCCTGAAGAGCACGTGGAGGGATGTCAGCCTCTGAAGGACAAATGTCCTCCAACAGCCCTTGTGTGACGCAAACTCAGAAAAACTCACTCAGCAGAGGCCATGGCCTCAGGGCCCCAGCAGGCTCCAGCCACTGTGAATCGCACAGGAGGAGGCTGCCCATCTTTCTCCCTCCCCACAGGCCCGCCTCTGGGTGGGCAGTGCGGCTCCTGACCCACAAGCCCACCAGAGAGGACCAGTGGTTACCAGGGGGGAGGGGTGGCGCTGAGGCCCCCAAGAAGGAAAATGCAGTCATTGAAATGAGCTGTGAATGTGGATGCAGGATCAGTGAATATATATTCAAGCTCGTGTTTTCAAAAGCATTTTCATAAGGTTATACAGCAAAGTGGTCTGGAGCTCTGGGCTGCTAAATGGGAGTTTTGTTGCCAACCCAAAGGCACACGGTTCGAACCTGCAGGAGAAAGACTGACAATCTCCTCCCGTGCACTTTACAGCTTCTGAAAACTCACCAGAAGGCCAGCTAAGGGCGCAGACTGGAGAGACGTAACAGAAAGGAAACCCCCGGGAATTTTATTACCGAACAGCGGGCTTGGCGTGGAGATGCCTCTGCACAAACCTCAGCTGTCAACGAGCGAGGAGCGCCGCAGAGTGAACAGTGTGCACACCGGTAGGTGAGGGACCGCGCACCTGGCTCTCCGCAGGAGGAGGAGGAGGGCTAAGCACGCCAGCCGGTCAACTCCCCGCCATGAATTCCGGTGTTTATTCCAGGGGTCCCGTCCCGGGAGGTCATGGTATCAGCCCACGGCCAAGAAGCTGGAGTAAAGCGACCTCCCCCACCCCACGCCCGTCTGGCCTGGATTTTCACGGTCACCCCACTGTTCCTGCTACAGCTTTTTGAGCAACAGGTGTTCTCTTTTCTTTTTTAACCCGAGTAACTTTTCACATCCACACAGCAACCTAAGCTTAGGCTGCGTTCCCCGGAGTTTAAATCCTCCCGGGTCAGAGTGCCCTAACTTCCCAAGGAGGTCAGCGGTGTGCCCCTGGAACGAGCACTTAACAACAGTCGGTCGTGGGGGCCTCAGCCTCTCGTCTGCGAATTAGGTGCGAGGGTTAGGGTGCCTAGAGTCCCGCCCGGGGAGAGCGAGCCTGCATTGCGGGGCGGGGGGGGGACCGGCTGCGCTCGGCGCCAGGAGCGCGGGGCGCCGCGCGCAGCCTCCAGCGACCAGACGGGAACCTGGGGCTGAGACAGGGGCTGGGCTGGGGGTCAGGTCTCACGCCCCGTGGCCGGACTCACCAGGGCTTCCAGCTCGCCCCTCTCCAGCGGCTCGTACTGGTGACCTGCGCGGGAGAAGGTGAGTTTCCGCAGGAACTTGGAGAAGCGTCGCTCCACCATGGTGAGAGGTCCAGGCCCCACACCCGGCCTTCGGTCCCGCGCCCCTCAGTCCCCGGGAGAGGCCGGGCTGGCTGCGTACGCCCAAGCCTCCAGGGCCAGGCCGGCGTTACCAGGTACCTGTCTACCTGCCCAAGCAGGTGAGGCTCCGCCCCGGGGGCGGGGCTGCGCGGCGGGCCGCGCTCACTAGGGACACCTGGGGCCCAGGGGCGGAGGCTGCGTTCGAACACGCCTGAGCACAAGGACCACGTGGGGTGGGAACCAAGCGCGGGTCTAAATCCCAAGCCCACCTTCTCCTGAGTCTCGAGACTGGAGCTCCGGAAGCAGGGAGTTTAATGAGTGCCAGGTGGTTGACCTGCGGGGGCGGCACCCACGTGTTGGAAGCCAGGTGGGGGAGAGCCAAGCTGCCCCCTCACCTGAGCCGGATGAGCCTTTGTTGGAGAGGGAGAAGGTGGCTGGCCTCACCAGTCAGGAAGCCCACTGTGCAGGTCAGGAAACCAAACTCTTACAGCAAGAGCAGCGTGCCAGGCTGCAAGTTAGACCAATGGCCCTGCGCTCCTCTCAGACCACACAGAAGCCAAAGGCAGCCTGACCCTCAAAGCCCCAGCTCATGCTCTGGGCCCTAATGACCGGAGAGGGCTGGGTGGGCCTTTCAGGCCAGAAGTGCCATTGTTCATTCTGGAACACTCTGATCAGAATCTGCACCGGGATTTCTCCCTGATGGAGACTTTGTATCTGGTTGGGAGGCAGTTCTCAAAGGTTCAAGGAAACTGCATTCTACTTGGTGATTGTTGTTAGGTGTCCGTGGGTCAACCTCAACCTGGGGACGCTGTGAACAGACCTGAACCTCGCCCATCCTGCACCATTCTGTCTCCGATGAGCTGGAACCCACCGCTGCAGTCACCGCGTCAGTCTATCCTGTTGAAGGCCATCCTCTCTCTCTCTCTGACCCTCCACCTTTCCCAGCCTGATGTCTTTTTCCAAGGACTGGCCCCTCCTGACATGAAGGTTCCCCACCCTGGCCTCCAAGGAGCAGATGGCTGCACTTTGTCCAGGACAGCCTTGTTTGTTCCTTTGGCAGGGGCTTCTGTTTGGTAAGAGGGTGAATACATTCCATGTCTATTTGTTCTACCTTTCTGGTTACACTGTTCACATCTGCTACAGATTTTAGAGCCCAGGGGGTGTGATGAAAGCCCTTGGCTGGTCACCAAAAGGACAAGAGTTTGAAGCCAGCATCTGCTGTGAGGGAGGATGAAGCTGTGTGCTCCCTTAAACATTCAAAAGACACTGCCATCACGTCCACTCTGACTCCCAGCAGCCCTCCACCAGGTGCCCGAGGCTGGAATGGGAAGATAAAGGCCATCCTCCCAACGACTGGCTGGCAAATTAAAACTTCTGGAGACACTAGGATTTAGGCTTAGCCAGGCCCCACTTGGGCCCAAGGCTGTTCTGTCCTCTAGGCTGGCCGTGAGCTGAGAGTGGCTAACAGCAGTGGGTTTCGTTTGGTTTGGGTCATGGATTGAATGTAAATGAGAAAGTCAAGTCCAAGCCTTATGAAAGTGACCCTGTTTGGGGATGGAGTTGTTTTTGTCCGTCAGTTGTATTACACCAGAATGGCGGGTCATTTCTGAATGGTATGTTAGCCAGGGGAAAACAGATACAGACACACACAGGGACTGTGTGACTGGAGACGCAGGTTCGCTGAGGGGGAGCAAAGGAACCCCACAGTATCGCCAGAGACCAGGAGAGAGGCCCCCAGAGGACTGGACCCTGACTTGAACTTTCAGCCTCCCAAACTGCCAGACAATAAATTTCTGTTCTTTAAAGCCTCCCACGTGTGCTCTTTCTTTTTTGTTACGGAAGCATTAGGCCACCAAGACAATGTCCTTATTTATTTTCTTCTGTGAACTTGACCTGACACTGGCTGATAACAAAAGCTTTGAAACTTCCCACTTGAATTTGCTTCCTGCCCATTTTTCTGAAGCTGGCTTTGGTATTGCACAAGTGGGCAGGTTAATAACGATTTCTCTGTTCACAACGATGCTGACAGCTCTGGTGATCGTCCCATGGAGCCCACTCCTAAGTGTCCACGTGGCCATCGCACTGCCCCGTGGTGCCAGTCTGCTAAGACACCCGGCTTCTTCTTTCTAGCTGTCCTGCTTTATTTCCATGAACCATGGTGTTGCAGTGGATTAAGCACCGGGCTGCTGATCTAAGGGCTGAAGTTTTGGGAGGAAAGATGTGGCTCTTTGCTTCCATAAAGATCCTGCCCTGCTGTCCAGTCAGAACTGGCTTCCAGCCAACCCTCCCTTGATTCTGAGGCTGTGAATCGCCCGGGAGGAGACTGCCCATCTCTCCCCCACGGAGCCATGGGTGGACTTGAATCGCCTTGGCCTTTGGGTGAGCAGAGAGACTCCTTACTGGAGTACCAACGTCCCCCCCAAAAGATGACAGCTCTGGAAATGCTACAGGGCCATTCTACTGTGGCCTACAGTGTCACAGAGAGTCAGAACGGACTCTGGATGTGAGCTGGGTTTGTGTGGTCCACTTCCAACAAGATGGGAAGCTCGCCGTGGGCAAAAAATGAGTGCGTTCCATCCTCGTGTGCCCCGCGGTGACCGTCACAACTCGTGAATCACACAGGTGCACAATCGTGCTTTTTAGACACGTCTCTCTGTAAACAGAAGGTCGCTGGCATTAAAACCAACCAACCCTACTTTGAGACGCTTTGCTCCTAAGTGGACACCCACTGTTTACCTCATCAGAGTCATCATCAATCTCACGGCTGGCTGCCTGACTCCTGTTTTAGCTCATGGGTTTTGAGGCAAACACTTGTCATTTTTTCCTCTGGCTTCAAAATAAACACTGAGCTTAAAATTCCACGAGGGGCTGTCTAAAAGCATGTCCGAAATGAAGGTAACTGTGTTTGCAGGCTGCTGATTTCCTTCTGCAGATTAAAAGGAATCCTGTTTCTCATTTTCCTTTTCTACCTTTGGCTACTTTTTGCCAACTCATTCTTGGGCATTTAATTGAATTACCCAAATCTTTATTCTTTCTAGTCTTTTAAAAAAAAATTTCCCATCTTTCACTTTTATTCCCGGCGATCACCATGGATATTAATATTCATTTTTAACGTCCTTTAGTAATTCCACAACCTTGGTTGGGGTTCAAGGTCATTGTTACAGATTACAATATTCCCCCAAGAGTACGTCTTCTGTCTTCAGCCTACTGAATTCTAGTCTGTCCTCAGAAACTCTCTCCGCACAAGGCAAGTGGCTGAGAACCTTTCTGAGGTTTCTAGTTTTGGGCAGACTAGATATGCAGGGCAGCACTGAAAGTCAAAGGCGAGACCAGCCACAGGCATCAGCACCCTGTGCTCTGGGCTTGTCCGGTAAGGACCTGCTGCCTCCCCTGCCTGTCACTCTCCACAGCAAAGTGGTGTCATTTCATCACCTGCCAATTATCCTGACAATGCAGGCCGTTCGGATGCTTCCTCCACACAATCGCAGGCACCCAGAGTTTATGTAGTAACAAACCTCATAAGGTCTAGAGCTGGCATTCACTGGATGGCATTCTCTGCAGAAAGTGCCAGCTGGAGCATCAGTTATCTACATTGTAGTTTTAGGGACAGCTCTGAAGTTCCAGCTCCTTCCACAGACCCACTGACATTCCTGTACTTTGCTTCCCACCCTCCCTGGTTACACCCTTGGCTCACTGGGAGGGTAACTTAGTTTTCTGTTGTTGTTGTGAGGTGGGTTGAGTTGACTGCAACCCAGCAATCAATGAAAGCGGCTCTGAGCCCCACCCTGTCCTGTACCAGCCTCACCATCTTTGACACACTTGAGCCCACAGTTAAAACCACTCTATCGAGCCATCTTGTCGAGGGTCTTCCTCTCTTACACTGACCCCTCCACCTTTCTAATCATGGTATTCTTCTTCAAAAAAGACCAGATGAGCGGTGAGATGACATCAAGCACATCATCCGTGAAGAATGCAAAAGGTCATTATAAAGACAAGAGAGAGAGAAAAAGACCAAAATGGATTAGCTCTCTAACGCTCCCACATTAGACATACCACAAGGGGGTGGCTTTGACAAACAGAAAGTATTCATTCACAGTGTAGGAGGCCAGAGGTCTCAATGCTGAGCACTGGCAAGAGGGGCAGGCTTTCTTTGTGTGTCCTGGTTCTGGGAGGTACCAGCACAGGGACTCAGGGCTGCAGGACACACTGCTCTCTGAGCTCTTCTTTACTGGTGGGTGCAGTACCTCCGACCTCTGCTTGTCTAATCTCTTCCCCATTGCAAACAAGACTGACTCACGATACAGCTTCGCCCTGCGGATTATATCCTATTTCATTAACATAACCACTTCTAACTGTGCCCCATTAGTGAGGCTTTACGACACCCAGCATAATTATCAGATCACAATTCCACTAGAGTTGACATCAAACTGAAGAATAATTACGTAATGCTGAGAATCATAGGCTAGCCTACTTGACATTGTGTGTGTGTTTGAGCGAGAGACAGACAGAGGTGTCACCAAGTCGGCTACACATCTTATGGTGACCTTAGAACAAGGGATCTGAATCTTGCCCGGCCCTGTGCCGTCCTCACCACCTCTCCAATACACTTGAGCCCACTGTTACAATCACTGTGCTGGTCCGTCTCGTTGAGGGTCTTCCTCCCTTCCTCTGACCCCCCCCCTTCCCAGCACGATGTCATTTTCCAAGGACTGACCGCTCCTGACAGCACGTCTAGAGCAAGGAGGAGTTTCCCCTTCCCTGCCTCTAAGGAGCAGCCTGGCTGCAGTTTCTCCAACAGACGCACACTGGGGGGAGTACAGACACAGTTCAATCCACACACACCAACCACTCTGTATCGCTTCACAGAAGAAGAAACCTGGGCTCAGAGAGATGAAGTCGTGGGCATGTGTCACCTCCAGTCTTTCTTTTTTTAAAAAAAAATTTTATTTTAGAGTGTGTGTATGTGTGTGTGTACCATCAAATCGAAACTGACTGGTCAGGAGGAGATTGCCCCTCTATCTCCAACAGAGCATCTGATGGATTTGAACTGCACACCTCTGGGACTGCAGTTTAGCTTCTTGCCACTAGGCCATCAGTGCTCCACCTCCAGTCTTTCTTAAGAACCTTCCACAGGCCAGACACGAGGAGATGGCCCTGCCCAGGAGAGAGGCCGTCCGTGCTCTCCTGTCACGTGGATGAGGTCCACACACACTGCAGTGCAGGGCAGTGAGCGACGCTAGAGAGGGGTCAAACAGCTGGGACTGTCGGGAAGCAGAGGCTCAGACGGTCAGAGAGGAGGGCCCGAGATACCAAGGGAAACACGCGAGTGGAGAAAGAGGTATTTCCATCTCAAACCAAAAACTAAACCACACAACCTCCCTTCAATTTGACTCAGAGTGACCCTCCTCTAGGATTTTCA
>NW_006399822.1:3049285-3066302 GCF_000299155.1 Elephantulus edwardii
ACAGCAGCACTGGGTGACTGAGACAGTGCACTGTGGGGTCTGCATTCTAGCAGGAGTTTTGTGTAATTGAAATAGGAGCCAGGAGAGTGTTGCTTCTTTCATCTAGGGACCCTGCGTGCACACTGGGACCTCTACATCCTCAGCAGTACATACACAGACAGGAGGCTGCCCTTCCCTCTTCCAGCTGCTGTAGTGGATGGAACTATTTGATGCTGGGGTGACATCTTGTTCCTGGCTGCGGGCTCCTCCTCCTCTCACTGCAAGAAGCTGCCAGCCATTGTATGAACTTGGCACAGGAGCCAAACAACTCACCATGAGGTTGTCAGAGAGGAAGGCAGTCACAGAACCTTCTAGAAGTTGGTGGGATTGGGGGAAAGAGGAGAGAAGAATGGGGTTGGAGGACAGAGGACACTGGCCTCGGGACTGCCGAATGCCACCTCCCAGATCTCTTCTGGTGACTGTGTTCCAGCCTACTGGGCAGCTGGCTGGAAGAGCTGCCACCAAACACGTGGAGTTTGCTAACTATACACTTGGAAGAGGGGGAGGCACTCTCTGTCTCTCACAGTCCAGACAATTCCAGCCAAAGCCAAGAGCTCACACTCCACACTGACCTCTCAGCCAGTGGTCCTGCCGGCAACTCTGAGACCAACCCTGAGACAAACCGCCATCCCCTAACCGAAACCGCACCTTGGAGAAAAGCCTGGTGATTTACTCCCCAAAAGTAGCCGCTTAAACTCGATGGGACGCAGTTCTACTCAGCAAACTGAGGGCGCCAGGGCTCGGCATCAATTCGACAGCGACTGGCTTGATTTGGGGGTCTGGTACCAATGTTAGCATCCTGGCATCCTCCTCAGGTGAGGCAAGGTGCCGCCAAGGTGAGTCCACCTTCCAGTGACCTTGTGAACAACAGCTCTGAGTGAACCCTGCTCTCTCCTGCACCTCCTCACACCTCTGTCACAGTCAGGCGCACTGCTGCAGTCACTGTGTCCGTCCAGCTCCTGAGGGTCTTCTATCTCTGACCCTCCCCCTTTCCCAGCATGCTGTCTTTTTCCAAGGACTGAGCCCTCCTGACAACATGTCCTAAGTATGTGCGACCAAGGTTCATCATCGCTGCCTCTATGAAGCACCCTGGCCGTACTTCCCTCAGGACAGACTTGTGATGTCCCTTTGGCCGTCCGTGGGGTAGTCAGTACTCTTCCCCAGCATCCATTTTTCCTGTCATTCCTATTCACTGTCCAGCTCTCAGATGCACAGCAAGTGACTGAAAAGACTGTGGCCTGAATCAGGCACAACCCAGTCTTCACACTGACATCACTGCTCCTCCATACAAGAAAGGTATACATCAGGATTCTGTCCTTTCCCCGTACCTAGTCAATCTGTATGCTGAGCAAGTCATCTGAGATGCTGGGTTTTACAAAGAGGAATGTGGCATCAGGATTGGAAAAAGACTAATGAGCATCCTGGACTATGCAGATGGCACAGCCTTCCTTGCCGAAAGTGAGCTTGCTGCCCAGCACCAAGGACTACAGCCTTCAGTATGGATTGCATCGCAAAATCAAGAAAACAAAACCCCTCACCGCTGGGCTGATGGGCAACTTCATGATAGACAGGGAAAAGACTGAACCTCTCAACCATTTCATCTTATTTGAAACCACAGTCAACACTCTTGGCACCAGCAGCGAAGAACTCAAAAGATGTACTTCATTGGGAAAGTCAGAAGGACAACGATGTCCTCCTGTGGGCTCTGGTCACTCCTGATAACACACCCAAGGGACATGACACAGTTCTCCCCAACGTCCTAAGGATAAGCCTCTTACCACACCTGCCTGGACTTCTCCTAGACACATTTGCTTGTTATTTCTGGTCCAAATCAAAGGCCCCGTCAGCTTTCTAAGGCTCTAAATCTTACAGGAAGAGAGTGGCTATCTTTCTCCCAACAGATACTGGTGGATCTGAACTGAGAACCATTTGGCCAGCGTTACATATAACCTAATGCACACCACCAGGGCTCCTGCCTTCTAGCCGCCAGACAGTAGTCTTCTCCTACATCTCAATTCAAAGGCATCAGCTCTTCTTTGCTCTTCCTTTCTCATTCAGCTTTCATGAGCCTCTGAGGTGACTGAAGAGACCATGGCCTGGGTCAGTCCTCAAGGTGATGCCTTTGCTTTTTAACATTTTAACTACACTTGGAAAGGTGACAAGAGCAGTTCTCTGTGACACAGGAGTCTTCATGAGTCAGAAGTGACAGACAACAGTGTGTTTCTGGTCTCATCTTATCTTGATGGCATCTCCTTGCAAACAAAGCCCCATCCATACGCCCCGCCCCGGGGAGCTGGGACTTGCATGCCCCTCCTTGGAGCCGTGATTTCCACCTACCCACTGGACTATCCCCTTGTTTTGGGCCTCTCTGGTATTTTTAGTGACCATCCTGGACACAAAGGAACTTGTGATCAATCGCCTGGGTGGCAAACGAGGCGGCCTCTGCTCACCCGGTTTTGTCAGTCGGTGGCTGACCCACTCATCCAACAAATATTTGTTGAGAGCTGAGGAAAGAGGTGCTGACTTCCGTAAGGAGGCAAGGGATTTGTGGAGGGCTCTGAGCCAGCGTGCTGCCTGCTGCTGGGTCCTGCCCTCAGCTCTCAACACTTTCTTCAAAGGCTGCCTTTGTCATCAGCACTCTCATTTACAGATGAGGAAACCAAGGTCACCCAATTTCCCTCTCTTCCATTTGTGTGCCCACCTTCAGTGCTGGGGGGACCCTGTCCTTCAGCTCTTTGGAGTCCAGGACCCTCCAACTGCCTGGCTTGGAAGTATGGCAACCATCCATGGGTTTGCCCCTGCTGGGAGCTGAGACATGCCCCCCAAACGAGACAATAAGGTCCTAAAGGGATTATATTTGGGGACCAGGTCTTTGGAGATGTTAGGATTTAATGTGACATCATACTGGAGTTAGCACACTTGTTACATCCTGATAAGAACAAAAATCAAACTTCTGCTGAATGGATCCAACTCAGTGCCCCTGTGGGGCGTGGAGAGCCACGTCCCGAGGTGCAGCCTGCCTTGTCTTTCTCCCAACAAAGGGCTGGTGGCTTCAAACTACCAGCCTTTGTCAGTAACCAACTTTCATCAGAGGTCCTTGTTCTTATAAAACCCTAACCACTATGGTAGAGCCAATTTCAACTCACAGCAAACCTTCATCTGGTTCCAGGGCTGCGACCCTTTATGGAGGAAGACTGCCCATCTTCTCCTGGAGACAGGCTGGTGAATTTGAACTGCTGACCTTTGGTTAACAGCCTGACATGCTACACACTCTACTTCCAGAGCTCTTTGTCTCACTAAAAGAGAAATGTCCTCCAGGGTCACCCATTTTGTATGATATTTCATGAGTTCTTTGTTTTGCAGTGCTCTATAATATTCCATTGTGTGAATATACCACAGCTTCTCCATTCGTTTGTTGATGGGCACTTGGGTTGTTTCCATCTCTTTGCTATTGTGAACAATGCAGCAATAACCATGGGCATGTATATAACTGCTTGGGTGTTGGTTATGGTTTCTTTAGGGTATATTCCCAGTAGTGGAACTGCTGGGTCAAATGGTATTTCTACTTCCAACTTTTTGAGGAAGCGCCATGCTGCCTTCCATAGTGGTGGCACCATGTTACACCCCCACCAACAGTGAATTATACTCCCACCTACAGTGAATAAGGGTCCCAGTTTTTCTACAACCTTGCCAGCATTTGTTGTTTGCTGAGTGAAATATCTCAGTCACAAAAGGATAAATATTGCATAATGCCAAGTTATAAAGTAGGACTGACATGGGGGTTGGGGAGGAACTAAGAAAAGAGGGGATAAATAATGTACACTGCATTGACACAGATAAGGGAAGGAACTGCTTCAAAGGAATATATGATTAGGTATTATTTGCATGACAAGAGTCCAGAATAAGAGCTGCATAGTAAAGTGGACTAGGGTGGGGGTGGGAAATTGAACAACAATGAAATAATTTTTTTCTCAAAGAGAAAAGCGAACTGGCAGGGCGGGGGGTAGGAAGGAAAATGTGCAACAATAAATGAATGGAAATCCAACTTCTCTATAAACTTTCATTAAAATCTTAATAAAAGAAATAAAAAAACTTAGTGTATCTTACAATTAAGAGAGTTTAGTATCGATGAGCTATGATAGCCCATTTAATAAAAGTGAAAACTGTGAGATTTGTGGAAGGAAAAAAAAAGAAGAGGAGGAAGCAGAGAGATGGAGGGTGAGGGTCTGGTGAAGATGCACACTTCCAAGCCAGGCAGACGCCACCAGAAGCTGAAGGGACAGAAGGCGTCGTCCCTCAGAGCCTGCAGCTGCCCAGTGTGTAAGACACTGCACCCGAGGCTGCTCCCAGATTCACAGCCAGTGCAGGGTCCTGGGGCGGCTCCTCAGACATGGGCGTGGTCAGGTCCCACTTCCCTGAGGCCACGCTTTATTTATCCAGCCTGGGGATTGTGACACAACAGATGGTCAGCGTTTCAAGCCACCCAGTTTGTGAGGTTTTGACAATCACATGTCCCCAGATCATCCTGTGGCCAGTGACCACAGGGGCAGGCAAGGAACCAGGCTTGGCTGGGACAGTGCAGATGTCCCCCAGGGCACCCTGTGACCAGGTTCAGCCTGGGACTTGTTCTGTAATCACACCCTTCCTGTCCAGTTCCGCCCTGCCCTGGCCAGTTTCTCTGGGCACCCCACCCGACCTGGGTCCTCGCCACAGGCTCAGCTGCCTGAGAATGTGGCCTGAGGCAGAGCCTGGCGCACGGCCACTAGGTAACTGTCCAAGGCCACGTGGCTAAGAGAAGTGAGAAGGTTTCAATTCCAGACCCCAAGTCTGGGGCCTGCACCTGTGCTCCCAGCCAGCACGTGACGCCGGCTCTGGGGTGGGGGGGAAGGGCGGGCATCGCTCCCTCACTCATTCATTCATTTACAAACACACTCTCCTCATCCCTACTCATGGTGTCCACCTTCCAAAGCTGAGCCATCTGCTGACAATCTCAGGTGCAGTGAGACCCTAGTGAGGCTGGAGGTCGGGGGCCATGTAATTGTTATCCACACATCATCTCGAGTCAGCTAGCTCCACAGTCGTGAACAGTGGCAGGCCCAGGGAATGGGGGGCTGGGAGCAGAGGGAGTGAGACCCCAGACCCTCCTCAGAAGCCCTCAGCCCTCAGGAGGGTGGAGTCATGCCCACGGGCTCGCCCACCTGACGTGCACTGCATTGTGTGGGGTGAAGGGGAGGGAGGTGGCTCAGCGCTGGCCTTTCAAAGAATCTGGGGAAGGCTATGTCAGAGACTCTGCTGGTGTGATGCATTAGGAACTGTGCTGTTAACAGGAAAGGCTCGACTCCATCAGCCCCTCCTCCGGAGACTGACAGATGGTCTCCTCCTGGAAAGACTGACAGCCACGGAACCCCGGTGTTGGATCCCCAGCATCAGGACAACAGTCAGAATGACAGTAGTGGGTTTCTCGTTATTATAAGGAACTCTGGTGAACCGGTCCAGAGCTGCTTGTGCTGGTAACCAAAGGGCACGTCCCTGGTGGTTCAACTCCAGCAGCGGCTCCTTGGAGAAGGATGGCCAGTTGACTCCTGTTAAGATTTCCAGCTGCGGAAGCCCAGTTGGAGGGTGGTGAGGAGTTGGAACTGACCCGATGGCAGTGAGTCAAGAGTTTTAATAAGACGCCCTGGTGGCATGGTGGTTAAAATAATGAACTGGCAACCAGGTAATCAGGAACCACACTGAGGGAGGAGGGGGAGCCTCTGTTCCCTGAGAAGCTGGGGGGAGGGTCCTGGAGGCAGAACTGCTGGACATCCCTGGTGTGTCTGTTTTTAGTGCCATCCGAGTCCCTCAGTGTCTCTGCAGAGGAGATGAGAAAGAGACGTGGAAGGAGACCTCCCAGGAGGGGACATGGGCCATCTCTCTGCTGGACAGTGTAGAAGGCCCGGCCAGGGGAGGGGACAGGGTTCCAGGAATGGGCCATTGCGCAACAACTGTGCTCCTGGCAGAGACAGAAATGAGGGCAGGAAACGCTGGCAAGTGTGTTCTCGTCCCCGCTCAGAAGGATATGCCTGAGGTGGTGTGGACTGTCCATGCCCCCCTACTGGAAACCCATCAGTGAGGCTGAATGCCCAGGCCCCGGGAGACCCTCCTCGCCTCCCCACAGAAGCCTTGGGCCACTTTCCTACCCTCTGAGCCTCAGTCTCACTCCTCTCTGAAATGGGAACAATGACATACCTCTTACACGTGGCTGTGCAGACCTACACGTGCTATCCCGCTTCAGAGCAAACTGGGGTGGGACCAATGGGGACACCAGGTACCACTGCGGGGCCATCAAGTTCCATGGCGTGGGAGTCAGGGGACTCTGTTCACATCAGGGAGACCCACACATGGGGCGCGTGGACAGCTTGGCTTTCTCTAACCCACACAAAGGAAGGGTGGTCAGTGGGCTCAACAGGGGAGAGGTTACTGCTTGGAGGGGCTCGGCTGGCATCTGCCTTGGGAAGGTCCCTGGTCCCTTACAAGTTAGAACAGAGCATTGTAATTCGAACCTCCAACGCCAAACCCAGTGGTCTGGGGCCCAGCCTAACCCTCCACTGGGCTGTGTTTATGAGAAAGGACTGCTTCACTCTTCTCCCTCGGAACAGCTGGTGGATTCAAATCACCAAGCTTTCGGTTAGCAGCCTCCCACGCCATCAGGGCCCCCGGGGACGATGAAAAGACTGATGAAACAGGGGAGAGTGAGGGCGCTCAGCCCACCACCTGCTCCAGTCTTCGCCTCAGAGCTGAGACAGCCAGCGCCACTACCCGCACAGCACACTCTGCCAGGCCTCCCTCTCAGAACTCTGACAGCAGAGTGGTCAAAGTGCTGTGTGCCATTAAAAGGTCCCCAGTTCAAACCCACCAGACACTCATCAGAGAAAGACAAAGTCATCTGCTTCGACGACTCGCAGCCTTGGGGACCTTCCAGGATCCACTTCATGTCAGAACTGACTTGATGATCATGTTTTACTATCTTCCTAGTGTTTGAAATGTTTCACAGGTTAGTGTTACTAAAAGCAACAGACTTCTATCTACTCAAGGACCAGCTGACTTTGGGGGATACGATAATTTTAGAAAGAGAAAGCTTTTCTGACTTGAGCTGCATGCTTCCTTCTATCAGACCTTCCATCTCTGCTGCTGGAAACTCAACCTTCCACTTCGCCTGTGGCCACTGGGAGGCGATGCCTGGCTCTACCACTTAGAAGCTTCCTGGTTGCAAGCAACCGAGAATTGTCTGGCTGCACTTAGCAAGCAGTGAAGGACGTGAGGGCTCCCAGATCTGAGAGAGGAGGGCAGAGGTTCTGGTCCGGGAAATGGGAAAGGCACATGGGGACAGAGGGAACCAGGAGATGGGGAGACAAGGCTGGCTCGCCTCTCTCCACACACAGGTGCCCAGGGAGGGAAGACCTAGTTTTCCAACTTTCCAATGGGAAACGGGGCCTTGTTCACCCCACCTACCCAGCAAATACTGACCGAGTGCCAGGTTATCGTTTGTGGGTAGAAAATAGGCAGGACAATACAGGACCAAGGATGTTCTCTGAAGCCAAGATCTGTAAACATGAACACCTCACCATGCTTGTCCTGACACAATCTGCAGAGACATCCTGGCCATTAGGGGACCGCTAACGTTCAACTCTTTGCCCTGGTGTCAACGCCATGGCATCGGGACCCTGGAGGGCTCAGCAGAACTGCCCCACAGATGTCCTGCCTTAACCTTTATAGAGCAGAGAGCTTCGTTATCCTCCCAAGGAGCAGCTGCCCCAGAACTCAATTCACTGGTTCAACTCCCAGTGACACGCCCCCCCCCCCACTGACCCCGGCCTTCAGTTTCCGACAGGAGGGGTCTGCCCATCTTCCCTGCGACGCTGCTGGTGGACATGAACAACGAGGAGACAGACTGCTGGTTAGTTTTGCTCTGTCCTGGGTCTTTCCTGCAAGATGCCCCACCAGACCCAGGCTGTTGAGTTTATATTTCAATATGACTTTCCTAGTCTTGAATATCTCTGTGTAGATGGACAGATATGTGCGAGTCAGGTATGTTAGCCTACCCACAAGGGGACTGGCTAGTCTTGCCATTAAACTGAATGGACCCAGCAGCAGAAAGAAACCTCACCACCAGGACAAGAGCAATTCAAGAGGACTACAAACGAGAGGTCCTAAAGGACCAGTGGCCACAGTGGAGATTGGGAGATCTGACGTGGTGTGGGGCCAATCGGAGCGGAGAGCCTTTGCCCAAGGCGGTTGAATGTGTGTGTGTGTGTGTGTGTGTGTGTGTGTGTGTGTGTGTCTGCGCACGCGCGCGCGCGCATGTGCATAATTCACAGGACTGAGAACTTTGTAACACTGGCCTAAAGCCGCAAGGCCCAAGGCTGAGGGGCCTGCGAGCACATTTCGGCAGATTTCGGCAGTCATCCGGACTGTATTCTCCTAACCTGGATTAGAACCTTTTGACTCCCCAGTGTGGATCTGTGTGGTCTGTGAGCTATCACATCAGATTATGGACTCAGGAAAGCACAAACTGCTGCTGAGATGAGTAGAAAAAGCTATGCGGGAGTGTGAGGAGCATGTCAGCCTCGTGGGAACTGGTTTTGTGCTATTGATACTGTTGAAAGGGACGGTTCCCCAGGGTGAGGTTGGCAAAAGTCAGCTGTGGCCATCCCCACATGGCCCTTACTCTTTTTTCCCACCGGCTTGCTGGGCCTGTGTCCTCCCGCCAGGTGACGTCTGTCATCACAACTTCCATCACCAGCTGGTTCTCCAGTACCTTCCGAAGGGGATCTACTTTTCAAAGCTTCTCTGAAAGCACTGACTTAAACGCCTTTTTCTGGGTTTCCACCCACTGCTGTCGTTACCCTTCACGCAGCGCAAATGGCCACGTCTGGCCAGCGGAAGCCTCTTCCAGCTTTTGTGTTTTGGGGACGTGATCCGGCAGGTGTGTTTAACAGCATTGTTGCTACCTGATACAAAACAGTCTAGCTCTGTCTTGTACATTTCCAAGTCCATTGTGAACCGTGGTGCTGCTGAAGGCTGGAGTACACTGCGGGCTGCCAGCGGAATGGACAGCCTTGTCCTAGAAGAAATGCAGCCGGGTGCTCCTCCGAAGTCAGGACGGAGCGACCGTGTTTCACGGACTTTAGGAATGTTGTCGCTGGAGAAGGACGCCAGGCTTGGTAAGGCAGGAGGTCAGTGAGAACCCGCCATGAGGTGGACTGCCACGACTCTGGCCACAAGCGGCTCACGTGCAATTCTAATACGGCTGGCCTGAAATCCAAACCAAATCCACCATCGCTGCGCGAGTGTGGCTCACGCTCTTGTTGTCAGGGGCCATCGAGTAAACCACGACTCACAGCAAAGCTGTGAATGACGATTTTAACCCTGTGCCATTCGCACCATCTCTGATACTCTAGAGCTCATTGGTAAACTCACTGTGTCAATCTACCTCACCGAGGGTCTTCCTGTCTTTCTCTGACCTTCCATATTTCCCAACATGATGTCTCTCTCCAAGAGCTGGTCCTCCTGACAACACGCCCAAAGTATGTGAGAGGGCGTTTCACTGTCTTTGCCTCCAAGGAGGGCCCTGGTTTCACTTTCTCCAGGACAGACCTGTTTGTTCTCTTGGCAGTCCCCAGGATTTTCAGTACTCGTCTCCAACACTACAGCTCAAACTGACCATCCAGGAGGTTTCTGAGGCCCTAAGTCCTCACAGGAGGCGACTGCCCACTTTCTCCTGCAGAACAGCTGATGAACTCAAACCAGTGACCTTTCAGTAAGGATAACATGTAAGGCACTATGCCATCAGAGTCCCCAAAGGACAGTGCAGTCCAGGACCAGGCCATGTTCAGTTCTGTTGGACACGGGGCACCTTTACATTAGAGCTGATGACAGGATCAAATCTCTCTCTCACACACACAAACACACACTCATACACTAACAATGCCTCAAGACGCTCCACAACTAACAGTGACTCCCTGTTCCCTGAAAGGTGCAAATCCTCTTTGTTCCCTTGTTAGGACAGACAGATGCTAAGCAAGAATAACCAGGGTGCCCACGGCCAGCTGTGGTAGGAAAGGAAGCCAGATAAACGTCTCTAAGATCTCCCAAGTCCACAGCTTGAATCTGAGTCTTATCTAAACGGACATGTCATTCCTATCTTCCCAGCCTGGGGGACAATCAAACTCTGACTAACTGTGGTTCTGCCTTTTCTCAGAGACCACTCTGGCCTCCTGGATCCTCTCCTGGGGTGCAGAGAACCCACATTCCTGGGGGAGGAGAGTGGCCTTGCTTCCTAGCAGCCCCAAGCCTGGGCATCCTGACCCTCTGAAACCCTTCAGTCTCAGAAGCTTCGTGGCCAGCCAAGTCCCCTGCTGGCATTCTCCCCGGAGCCCCCACTCGCTCAGGACCCGTGTTGGCACACAGAGCGGGTGCCCACTTTGACTGTATCCCAGGCACCCCTCTTCGGGAAATGGCAGTGTGTCCTTACTGAACCTGGTTAAGGACTAGGCCTGCCTCCCAGCCCTTCAGACCTCGGTCTCAGTCACTCGGTGCTATCGTAACAACATCCAACAGCCCAAGGGGTCACTTTGAGCAGGAATTTATTTTCCATGTCCCAGAGGCTGCGTGTCCACAGCAGGGTCCGGCCGCTGGTCCCTCCTGTGGCCTGTCTCCTGTCTCTGGAGTCAGCTGATAGCCATGGAGTTTCTTTGCTTGTAGGCAGGTCTTCACGTGGGCTCTGTCCTTCCCGCCGTGTGTGTGCCCACATCCTGCTGCTCTTTTTGTAAGACACACATGGAATAATTAGGTTGATGAAGATGGCACTACTGGGCTCACCTGTCCTGAGCAAAGAAGAGTGAAGACAATCAAGGACTCAAGGGCACAATCAGCCTGAAGGATCCACGGGGCACGAGAACCACAGCCCCACCAGCCTGAAGCCGCAAGCACTAGGTGGGGCCCAGCTGCCAACCTGACCGCTCTGATCGGGACCCAGGAGTAGGTCCTAGAGGGTGGGAAGAAGAACCACACACACTGAACAAAATGAAAATCATTAAGATTAGACTATCTGGTACTTTGAACACTGTCAGGAGGCCCACTCCCTGGAGAAGGACATCATCATTATAAGGAGGTCAGTGACAAAGGCCAGTGTTACGGAGACAAAAGGGCCCAAAGACTGTGGCCCTCTACGGCCCATCTTGCTCTCAAAGAGTGACTGATGGATTTGAACTTCGGACCTTTTAGTCAGCAGTCCAACATGTTATGCAGCAGATCGTTCTATAAACAGTAACAGCGAAGAAATATGCTTCTTGGAACAGCCAGCCACATGAGACCACAAAAGGTAGCATTCCCCCAAAACCAAAGCTCAGAAGGCAGCAAGAAATAGGAAAGGCCTAGGGGAAATGGAGAACCCAGGGAGGAAGTGGGAAGAGTGCTGTTACATTGTAACCAATGTCATGAAACAAAATTGCATGTAAGTTGTTGAAGGGAAATTCATGCTCTATTTAAAGAAAAAAGGAAGCAGCAGCTACCGGGTTAGGGACCCACCCTGTTCCACCTCATGGACACAAGAACAGAACTCTCCATTTGCAAACAAGGTCCCTCGTATGGGCACAGGGGTGAGTCCCATGTGTGGTTAGGGACGCAGTTCAGCACCTAACAGCATGGTCACTGGCTCAGCCCTCACTGCTGGCCTGTGCTGAGACGGGATCACTACGCCCCATTTGTGGGTGAGGAAACCTAGGCTCAGTGTGGCAGCAGGGTAGGACCCAGGCCTTGATCACAAGCTGTCTGGTTCCACCACCGGGGCCTCTATCCACAGCGAACACTGCTTGAGGCCAGCCCCCACATATTGGGGGGCAGGGAGCTGGACGCTGCATGATCAATAAACAGACCAGCCCCCCAGGATGGAACCCACTGTCCTGTGTGATCTCTGTACCCTGTAGTCACTGTTGTGCATTCACATGTCTCCCACTCATGGTGACCCCACACACCACAGACCTGAGTGCTGCCCAGTCCTGCCCCATCCCCACGGCTGTGGATCAGGCCGGAGCCCACAGTGGATGTGCCGGCTGATTTTCAGCAGTGGATCACCAGCATTTCTTCCAGTCCACCACAGTGTGGAAGCCTGCTCGACACACTCTCACATGCAGACCTCTAGGACAGAAGGGCAGGCTGCATACAAGATGCACTGCCGGGACTTGAACTCGGGTCTCTCCTGCACAGAAGGTGAGAATTCTATCACTGAGCCACAATGTTCCACCTGTCTGCACCTGACAGAAGAGTCCTTGAGCTTGGTCAGAATCTCATGCACAGAGTGTGCAAACCTGGACCCCTGGGCCTGCCGTGGGGCCCCACTTTGAGAACCTCTGCTCTAGTGAAACTGACCGTGGAAAGCGGGGTGCAATGAGGCCTCTGTCCCAGGACGTAGGGCATGGTGGTCCCAAAAGGACCTTTCTGATGGAATGGCATGTTTAAATCAAAGAGGAGTCCCATTGTTTACACAGGGACGCTGGCGCGTCACGGCTGAATCCCAGCTGTTACGCAGAAGGGCTTCCACTCCCCAAAGCACCTCTGCAGGACAGAGCCAGGCAGTCAGCTTCGTAGGGACTGCACTCTGAGACCCTGCTGGGCAGGTTCACGCACTCTCACCGGGTCACTGCGAGTCAGAATCTGCTCCACGGCAGTGGACCTGGTTTGGGAGTATTTCTAGATGACAGAGAATGCCATGGGCTAACTTGTGTCTCCCGGAAGAAGACAGAGTGCAGTCCTAAGCCCAGGCCTGTGAACGTGACCGTGTGTAGGAGAACCTTTGTAGAGGTTGTCAGTCAAGGTGGGACCACACTGAGGAGGCTGGCCCTAACGCCATCTGCCTGAAGGGTGCTCCCTGCGGCCTTTGGGGACAGAGTGGTCCAACACCACCTTGACTGTAGCTCTCTGGCCTCCAAAACCAGGAGAGAACTATCGATTCAGCCACCCCTGGAGTGCAGACGAAACGATGGCAGCTGGCGACAGGGACACGGAAGTTCCCCACACCTTCTACTCTTTGTTTAAATTCGTGGTGCTGACACTTGTGACTCTTGTAATGAGGGTCAAGTGTTTACTGTCTGAAACGGCTTTCCGAGCCACTGACTTTGACTCTGCCACATGGATGGGCAGGACCATACAAATAAGGTGTGTTAGCTTACGCAGAGGAGACTGACAAACTTGAACAGAGTTAATGGCACAGAATCGGGGATCTCAACAGCAACAAGGACGAGAAAGTCGTGTGCACACTTTGTGTGCACGACTTTCTCGTCCTTGTTGGTATTGAGCCAGGGGCCTGCACAGAGCAGCAGCCTCAGTCGAGAACCAGAGACCGATATGAGACACAGCTGACCCAAGGCTGCTGCCCCGCGGAGCCAGAGCCAGAGGCCCGCACCCAAACTCGCCGGAGGACCGAGGAGAGACACCATAACTGGCAGGACTAAGGGAACTTTGTGACACTGACTGGAGCCCTGAGGCTGAAGGTCAAAGGGTCTGTGATGACGCTTGAGAAGCTGTCTGGACTGACGGGTTGTATCCTGCTGCCCACGTGAATCACAGACTGTAAACTTGCCTCATAAACCCCACAACTGTGAGGATTGTTCTGCAAAGTCTGTGTGGTCATCGCAACCTATTTCAAACCCAGTAGAGAAAAGCTCGGTGTTAGAATTAGAAGAAGCAAGCAATAAATAACATGCATCCAGAATTATTTAAAAAAAAAGAATGAGCAGAAGCAGGTCAGGAGTGTGGGAGGCCGTGTCTGACCTTGAAGGAATCAGTTTTGTATTGTGGATATTGTTAATAGGGACAGTCCCCTTTGTGGAGCTGCAGAAATCAGACAGCTGTTTTTACATGTGGCCAATCAGGAGGGCGCTCTGGAGGCCTAGCCCGTGGGGAAAAGTGCTGCTAACTGAAAGGGGGCTCCTCTCTGGAGGCTCAAACCCACCACTTCTAGAGACAAGATGGGCCATCTCCTGTGTGATTTACAGCCTTGGGAACTAATCAGAAGGTCTGCTATGAGCCAATTTTCTCCCAACGAGTTCGTGTTTGAGCCAGTCATGGTCTTGCGATGCCCACAACACTGCTAAGAAGGACTATGCAAGTAAGTTGCTTGTGACCCACTGAGCACATTAGATAGCTTTTCAACTATATAGAGAAGGTGTACTGAACTCTCTCAGGGGGTGCTGTTGTTAGACACCATTGAGTCAAGTACAATTCATAGCGACACTATGAACACAGACCTGAATCCCATCCTGTCCTGCGCCATCCTCACAATCTCCGACACACTCGAGCCCGTTGCTGCAGCCACTGTGTCCGTCCACCCGGCTGAGGACCTTCCTCTCCTTCACAGTCCCTCCCCAGTGAACAGCCTCTCCCGGCAACGTGCCCGAAGTATGTAAGACTACGCTTCAACATCGTTCACAAGTAGGATCACGTCAGTTAGGTGCACGGAACCTTCGTGAGAAGACTGGTCGGTCTTGCCAACCAGCTGGGCTTGAGGGAGTGAATCTCAGAGCAGAGAGGACCCTTCACTAACATCCTAAGATCCAGGAATGGGGAGCATCCTTGGACATAAGATCCTTGCACTGAGAACCTTCTAGATGCAGGAGACAGAGCTAGCACACTGAAGGTGGCAAGAGAGGGTCAGAGGCAGTGGCAGAACCAGAGGACTGGTGGGAGATGGCCCAATGGGCTCACGAACCATGAAGCAAGGCGACTATGGTGGGTGTGCCAACCGCAGAGCACGAGAGCTGCAGGCCTTCCTGGAGGAGCCGACCTGGCTGACTAAGGAGCTTGGCGGCACTTGTCTGAACAGGACAGAGGCCACGCTGAGGCTCTGGGCAGGGGCCAGAGGGCAGGGCAAGAACTATCAAGAACTCGCTAATAACATGTAATGTGTTCCTGACACTTGCAGGTTAATCCTGGTCTCAGTTGTACTGCCACTTTCCTAACTAACTCCAGGGTCTGAGCGAGGTCCGCGAGTCCTGGGAGATGCTGCAACAAGATCCCACAGACTGAGGGAGAGGACTGCGGGGCGGGGCAGGGGGTGGGAGAGATGATGGCGATGACGTGAGTGTGGAGAAGCTGGACAGGAGCACGTCCCTACCTCACCCCACAGGAACCAGTGCTCGATCGATATTTCTACAACTGACCATTCATTTAATCTCTGGGAGGGTTACTCCTAACCCTTATTTACTAAGGTAGGGAAGAAGTTCTGCCCCTCCACTGACCGGCGGTATGACCCCGACCCAGAAATGTACTGTCGGTGAACTCCCTTCCTTCTGCCACCAGTCGAGGCGAAGGCACCTCTGTAACTACGCTGCAGGAATTCAGTGATGCAGACGGTGTGAGGCACGCTGCACTCACCTGACAGGCTTCCAGTGAAACTGTGGGGATGGTGAAACCCTGCGTCCTCTCTCCCCACGTTCCCTGCTGGAGCCTGGCCTGGGCACCCTTCCTGACCTCATGGGCAGGGTGGTGCCCACACCAAGCCACCTGCTCAACGAGTTCCTTCCCAGAACTTTCTAGAAGCCTGTCCCTTGGGGAGCAGAAGGAGTGTGTGGAATGTGGGCCAGGCAGACAGTGCGTGGGTTCTGGCTGGAGACAGGCTGAGCGGGCTTCGGCGGCAGCCCCACGCTCTGGTCGGGGTCCTTCATGTGGTAACGAGACTGGCGTTAAGTTCCTGTGTCCGGATCAGGGAGATGTCAACAGATTCCAGAGCCTTCTGGAGGCCAGACTGTCTCAGTCAAGGTGTTGGTGGTTCCTCCAGTTGAGAGACAAGGCAGCGCTGGGATGAGAACCCTTTGCTTCCTAGTTCCTGAGCCAGGATTCTCAGGACCTCCCTGCTTTCTGGGCTCAAAAAGTCAAGAACATATTCTTAAGCAGGATGGAGGTGGTTTCAGAGTTCAGACACGGCTCCTTGGGAGTGGGGCACCCGTCTAGCACATGGTCCCTGTTAAGACCCCACTTCTTGGTCCATTTCTGCTTCCTGAGTACTCCATCCTGCACCCTTCTCGGATAACCACCACGCTGCTGTGTTCATCGCCCCACTAGGAAGCTGGGGGATGCCTGCGCTCCAATCTGGCCTCTTCCCAGAGTGCTCATGGGAAAAGTGATTCGCCTCTTGGAAATTCAGTGTCTTCTTCCGTCTGTGGGCCTCGCCATACTGACCTCTCAGAGTATGGGAGAATCAAATGAGATAATGGCTGTTTAAATCCTTCAGTAGCTCCTCCAATGTTCCCAGAGTCAAGTTCAAAGTCAAGATGTGAACCGGTTGGCACCTGCCCTGTTTTCTTGGCCCCTCTCCCCTCCCCTCCCAGCAAGCCCTTGCCCCAAGCACACTGAGTCCTCACACTTCCCAGACCTGTGCCTTTGCACTCCGTTGCCTCCACCTTCGCCGGCACTTCGGGTTTATTTCAAGAGAGTATCTGTTTTATGGAGAGGAAGCACGTGTACGTGGCGGTGGAGGCGCGTGTTCAGGGTGAGGGCACAGGTGCTGCGTTCAGGGTGAGGGCACAGGTGCTGCGTTCAGGGTGAGGGCACAGGTGCTGGTTTTACAAAGCAAGCTGGTCTGGGGTCCACTGCAGGTTGGGTTCCAAACATCATGATACAGCAAGTAGCCATAGAAACGGAGTCACACCAGCTTTTCAGCTCCCCACAGCATGGAAGAATTAGGCTTCTATTATCCTATAGTCTAATAAAGGAGCCCCAGTGCATTACATGTTGGACTGTTAACCTAACGCTGGCGGTTCAAATCCAGCAGGTGCTCTGAAGGAGAAAGATCCACAATCTCCTCCCACAAAGCTGGAAAGTCAGCAGAGTCAGCGGGAGGTGGAGTCGACTGAGCACAGCAGGGGTGTGTGTGTGTGTGTGTGTGTGTATTAAGCATGATGAAAATGTTGACTGAGCACAGCAGGGGTGTGTGTGTGTGTGT
>NW_006399822.1:3066402-3140398 GCF_000299155.1 Elephantulus edwardii
GTGTGTGTGTGTGTGTGTGTGTGTATTAAGCATGATGAAAATGTTGACTGAGCACAGCAGGGGTGTGTGTGTGTGTGTGTGTGTGTGTGTGTGTGTGTGTATTAAGCATGATGAAAATGTTTGAACTATTATGAGAATTATTAAAAGGTGAGACAGTCACAAAAGGAGCACACCATGCTGGAAAAATGGCGCTGACAGACTTCTTCAACGTGGCTGTGGATTCACTGAGCCAACCACACCTCCTGTCTGGGAGAAGTGTGTGAGACTCTCTCACCATCCTCACCTCCAAGCAGCACCGTGGGCACGTCCCCCAAAACAGGTGTGAATCTGAGTTTAGACCATTCGCTTCCTAGAAAGAGCACATTCTGGTTTGGTGATACCTGTGCGGTCCCTGCGTGGCACTTCTGTGCTGCCTCGGGTGCCTGGAAGAGGGCGCGCCATCCCTCGGACGGCCGAGAGAACGAGCAGCGATGTCTGGGTGCAGGAGCAGCCAGACCTCCTGGGAGTCAAAGCTGATTAAACTTCCCCTCACACACTCGGACATGTTGTTAGGACTGGCTATTCACGCCTGGAAGGTGGAGGGTTGACAGAGAGGAAGACCCTCAACCAGGCTGATTGACACAGTGACTGCAGCGATGGGCTCAGGTGTGCCTGAGACTGTGAGGACGGCACGGGATAGGACAGGGCTCAGAGCTGTTGTTCCCGGGGTTGCTGAAAGTCACACTCAACTCGAGGGCACCAAACACCACCACCAAGATAACTAGAGAACTAAGACGGGACATCACTGACTTGTTCTCTCATTAAATTCCACCCAAGGGCGCACAGGGAAACAGCCCCCTGCACCGATTACCACTGTCCTTCCACTCCCCTAAGCACTCCACTCGTTACACCACCACATTCACTCCACCTGTTACCTGCACTGTACCTGATACACTGTCAGGCTTGCTGGACTTTCTGCACTGTGACATTGAAACACTAGTGACACTAATGACATCTGTTGCATGCTCACACTGGCTACACGTCACACTATGACACTTATGGGACAGTCCGCCTCCCTCTTCAAGGATGTTAACCCTATGAAGCGAGGGCTTTCGTTTGTTTGTTGTAGTCAGAACCATGCTGGTGGTCAGTAGCCATCTGTTACCTGCTTCTGAGTGACCAGGAACCATAACTATCCTATAGGTGGACAGATGGGAGGGACAGACGCACAAGCCCACTGCAGAACTGTCTGCTTTGCTGTGGAGCCATGAAGGAAAAGGGGCAGGAAAGGAGTCAGAGAGACAAGTTAGAACCTAGTCTAGTTTGGGACGTGGGCCTGCTGCTGCTCATACACAAAGTCCTCATCTGTCTGCTTCGAAACCACAGCAAACTGAACCAGTGTAAAGCGAGAAGCTGTCAGAGGAGAAAGCACACCCACTTCCCACTGACACAGAATGGCAGGGAAGACAGCTCCTGTCCAAGGGGGAAGCTCCGGCGATCCGGAACAAGGCAGTCCCGTCAAGGTCTGGTTCACAAAGAATGTCCTGTCCAAGGCAACTGTGAAATGCCACCAGCAGATGGAGTGTCGTGTGGTCACCTTCATGCTGAAGGCTAGGACGCGTGCTGCCTGAACCCGCGGCTCCCTCGGCCCTGCTGGCTGCCCCACCTACCTGCACGCTGCCTCACTCCACGCGCCTCTGCTGGCCCCGGCCGTGCTCTGCCACATTCTTGGAGTCGCCCTCTGCAAGGAGAGCTCTGTCAGGGCAGGTGTGTCCACTCCTGCTCCAGCACCGGTCACAGCTCCCCGGCCATCAAGTCCAATCACCTCGGCCTGGCCTACTCCCTGAGCTACATCTCCCTTCTCCCTCTCAAGGGCCTCCCACACCCCCAGCCCTTCCCTCCCCTCACCACACCTCAGGAGCATGAACTGGCCCTGCCACCGCCTTGACTGACTGCACGCTGCAGCTGCAGGGACGCTTGTCTCCAGCCTGGGGTGTTCACGATGCGGCCCCTCTGCCCACTCTTGTTGTGCACCCTCGAATCGGATCCGACTGGCACAGGAGGAGATTGCCCTTCCTTCTCCAGCAGAGCATCTGGTGGACTTGAACCACGTGCCTTCGGGATTGCAGTGCAGCTTCTTGCCACTAGGCCACCAGAGCTCTTATGACTGACATTACTCACGTCCCCTCCCAAGGACGCCGTCACTGGTGCTGCGCACCCCACAGTCCTACACAGTAATCCTCAGCACAGTGACCACTACTAGCGTCTGAATCCTTAATGTTAGCTGCATGACGCAGGAGCCGGGTTGGCCATGGTCCCAACTGTCCTTCAACTCGTAGCACAGAGCAAAGAGCAACCCCTGACATGTAAATCCTGGTCAAGGTTGTTGGGAAAGGAGACAGGATGGAGGGGTGGGAGGGAGGAAGGCGGGGCAACGGTGAGTGGTGGATGGCGGACAGGACAGGAGGAGGACAGTGTCAGCTGCATTTTCCAATTTCCTGTCTCAAATTGGCAGAGGTTGTTGTTGGTCACCGCGTTCCGGGGCTCAGTGTGAGGTCACATTTGCCGGGAGCCGCACTCCATCCCCTGACCCCATCAGACAACACGGCAGTGGTCCTGCTTCCTTCTTTGTCCTGTACGTTTTGCCTCAAACTGTGGCCTCAGCCCAGGCCTGGTCACCTGCCGAGGTGTCCAGCACCCTCCCAGCCTTGCGCCCACCAGGCCCCTCGCAGTGTGCAGTCTGTAGGGGCCCCTGCTGTATTAAGCAGCCAGAGGACTGCTCAAGCTGGAGAAAGGACTGTCACAACGTCACAACGAGGGGTCACCGACACCCACCTCCTGACGACAGGACAGCCCCTGGGACAAACATGCCTCTGTCCACTTCTCTTCACCTAAGAAATGCTCACTGCCCCTTTCTAGAACCTCTCGCTAGAAACGACGGCTTCTCTCTTTACCTGGATATTCTCTGTAAAATTTATGCCGCAGGACTCGCCCATCTGGAAGAGAAAGGAGAGGATGATGAAAACCTCAAAGCCCCTTTAGGGCACTGACTGGAGGAATGCACCGATGGAATGGATGGACAGATGGATAACTGGATGGATGTATGAAGGGAAGGGGTACATGGATGGACGGACGGATGACTGGATGGATGCTCGGATGGAATGCATACATGGATGGACAAGTGGCCGAATGAATAAACAGATGGATGAAGGAGACCGGTTGGGTGGACAGATGGACAGATGTATTGGTGCTTGTGTGTGGGATGATGGGCCCTCTTTAACATTCATACAAAAAAGGGAGTAACAGGATTACCAAATCAGAACAACACTTGACTGTGAAACTTTACTCCACCACTTCACCTGCCCTTAAATCTTGGTCTCAGCTAAAAATAGGCATAAAATCAGTAGCTCCTAAGGTACTCTAAAGGAGCTCAGGTGGCCTGGCGGTGAGAAGCTGCGCTGTAATCTCAAAGACACAGGTTCGTCTCCACCAGCAGCTCTGCAGAAGCACAGTCTCCTGTGCGACTAACAGCCACTGAAAAGCTGCCTCTGCAGACCCGCCGGAGGGTCGGCTGTGGCTGGCTTTGACTCCACGGCACACCACAACAACAGCTGCCTAACGGTACTGTGAAGCAGCCCTGGTGCTGCGGTCTGCGGCGTGCTGCACTGCCAGCTTCAAAGCCAGGCCCCTCTGAGAGCTCGGAGCCACCGCAGCTCGCCAGGAGAAAGCTGGGCAGACGGGCAGTTTCCCCCCACTGAGGTGCAGCGCACAATGGGGGGCTCAGCCAGAAGGGTCCTGCAGAGCAGGCTGGAGGGTCAGCTCGACGGGCTGCTGAGCAGGGCTGCTGTTGCTTTCTGTGTAGTTTTGTGGTTACTGAAAGGAGTCAGAGAAGTCATTTCCCTTGAAGCGTCTGTACAGACATCATGCAGGGAAGGGTCAGTGAAAGCGGAGACGCTCCAGGAGATGGACTGAGCCGGTGGCTGCAGTAACGAGCTCCAACATGCTGGACAGAGCAAGGCCCTGATCTGTGGTCCCCACGCTCGCTGTGAACTGTATGTAGTCCACCTGCCAGCGCCGAATGCCACCCCCCACCACGTGACTGTCAGGTGCGTAAGAAGTGGCTCATGTCGGCGCCCTCCCACCTCAGATACCACACATGAGTTTCCACCACGTAAATCCTGCTGTTGCCTGCAGTCAGCCCTCACAGCTGCCCCCACCCCAGGGCCCCACAGAGCGCTGGCGGGAAGGTGGGCACCGCTGGGCACCCGTCTCCTCTGCAGTCCAGCCACGCTGACCAGCTTCTGGTACACACTCAGCGGTCACAGGCTCACTTAACACAGCATATAACTGCTGGACACACTGGTTTTCTTTTATTCTGTGGCCACACTAAAATCCATCGGGGTTTCAGGGCCAACAGTGACCTTTACTTCAAAATGTGACAAAACCCCAGTGGCAAATTCACAGCCTGTGGTGGACGCATGGCTGCTCCTGCAACAACGAGACTTCCCAAAGGCAAATGTCGGAGCTACGGCAGCGTGGGAGAGGTCCTGGTGGTGCAGTGTGTAAGGCATTTGGGCTGCTAACCAAAAGGTTGGCAGTTCAAATCCACCAGCTGCTCTGTGGAAGAAAGACGGACAGTCTCCCCGTGTGAAGAGAGCCACTGGGTGTCAGAACCAGCCTGTGGATTTGGGTTTTGGTATTGGGGTGAGCAGGGTTCAGAAACCTCCCTCTCTCTGCACCCCTACCCCTGTCAATTCCCATAATGCTACAGGTTGGGAGCAGAGGTGCCTCTGGGATCTGGGCCTCCTCTTTAGTCCCAAACCCCAAACACCAAATCCGCTGCCTTCAAGAGAGCCCCGACCATCAAGACCCCACAGGATTCTCCAGGCAGAGTGAGGGGCTTTACAGAAGCACAGCAGCATGTCTTTCTCCTGGGGGGCAGATGGTGGGGTCAAACTGCTGACCTTCATATTAGTGGCTGAGTGCTGAACCACTGCACCACCAGGACTCTGTCCTCCACGACCAACCCACACTGACACCCCAGTCCTGTCACTTCACAGGGTGCCCAGTCGGTCCTCACTGCAGTCCTCAAAGGACAGCTCTGTGAAACGCTGCGGTGTCAGCGTGGACAGTCTCTGAGTCTCAGCCTGGACACTAGACTTCTGCGGGACCTCAGACCCTCAGGCAGATACACTGACTCCTGCCGACCCCACTCTGGGAAAAGTCCAACTGTCTGCAGGGTCCCACCCGTCTCTGGCTGGGAAGGACATGGCCACCTCACGGGTCTGTTTCCTGGTGGGCCCATCTCACACCTGAACGCTGGTCATTTCTCCCTTTGCAACCACAGACCTTGAGGAGGCTCTCTGATGAGACGTGAGGAGGTGTGGGTGTGAAAGCACAGCTTACCCTCCAACGGTTCAGGGTTCAGAAAAAGCGTATGTGCTACAGAGAGAACCAGAGAGCAAACGGCACCGTTCTAACCACTGACGAGGCTGGTGGACTCCATGGGACTCCCCTCAACCCTTCCAGGAAGTTCCAAAGTCTTACACAGAAAGAGGATTTCCTCCTGGGTGACAGGGACAAATGAGTGCTCCATCTGTCCCCCGGGGCTGCTGGCCCAGGGAAGCAGGCAGCTTTCCAACCTGGATAATCACCAGCAATCGTGGCTCAGTGACAGCCCCTGAGGATAAGGGAAGGGGAGCTTCACCTGCATTTCTGTCCAGAAGGCTGGACGTGCTCCTGTGGGAGGGGCCGCCTCTCTCTCTCAGTCCCCAACCTTCCTCTGTCTCTCTCTTACACCCATGTGCACAGACAGCTCATGATTCCACCCACACTTGTGTGTTTGTGTCTGGGCAAGTTCAGGAACCACAGCCCTACTGGACATTGGCACTATCATGAACACTAATGAATCTTCTCTCCTTCGAATACTCCAGGAAGTAATTCTGATAGCTACTATCTGCATTTATTGCTGTGTTTTATGCCAAAGTTGATAAAAGTTAGGCTGCCTGTCCAGGTGGCCTCGGAAAGCGCTCCAGGATCTGAATCTGCTTGGTGGTTCTGAGCCTGCACCCTGCTGGGTGTTCTTCTCCGACACGCTGGCGGCAAAGCTTAGACACTGGTTTTGAGGTGCTCCAGCAGCGGGGGCATTAGTGCCAAACCCCAACTGATGGCAGCCCTGCATGCCAGAGAGGAGCTGTGTGCACTAGGGCTGCAGGTGGCTTTTCAGAAGCCAATCCCCAAGCTAATTCTCTGAGGCACCTCTGGGTACACCTGACCCTCCAACCTTGAGTGAGATGCTGACTGTTTCACTACCTCAAAACCAAAAACATGCTCACTGCCATCAAGTGCACAGCCCTTCTGCAGGACAGACTAGAACTGCCCGCAGGGTTCCCGCGCTTCTGCATCGAGCAGCCACGTCTTCCTCCCTGGGAGGGGCTGGAAGGTTCCGAGTGCATGAGCCACTGCACCACTAGAGCCCCTATGCACATACATAAACCACACCCTGGAAAACAAAATCAAACACCAAGCCCACGTCCACAGAGGCGGTTCTGACTCCATGACCTCCTGTCACGTTTCCAAGGCCAGGATTTCTACCTCATCTTCCTCTCAGAGTGGCTGGTGGGTTTGAACCACCAACCTTTCCATTGTGACTACTGACTCCTATGTAGAGTCATAAGCACCGCTATTTGTGGATTCCGACTTACCGTGACGTGCAGGCCATGACAGAACTGTGCACAGGCTTTCCACTGGCTATTCTTCCTCTGAGCCGCCGATGGATTCAAACCACCAATCTTATGGTTAGCAGTGGATAGAAACACCTATGTTTGAGTACCTTCTACTGCTGGCTCTACTCTGACAGGCCTGTGACCTCAACCCCCAAAATACTGTGAAAGAACCCACTGTACAGATAAAGAAACAGGTTCAGGGCCATGAAATCACAGAGCCCATGGCCACCCAGCTAGAAGTGGTCATTCTGAGTCAAAGCCAGTCCCATCTCGAGGACCTGCAGGGGTGGGAGGGAGGATGTGAAGGAGGCTCCAGGCTGGGGACTAGCAGAAGGGCTCTGGCCAGTCTGAGGGTGCAGGTGGGCGTTCTGGGGACAAGCGTCAGGGCAGAGGTTTTAAACCAGGCATCAGGCTGGGTCCCCACACTCACCTGTCTGCCGACGCTGCCTGACGCACTGTCCGCGGTTGGGGATGCCCTCGGCCACGTCCCCTGGGCTGAGGATGTGGCACTCGTAGCCCGAGGGGCACAGCAGTGGCTCTGCTCCGTCCTCAGTGGTGCTGCAAGCCTCAGCTGTGGGGGGATACACAGCGAGGTCAGGGGCCCACTGAGTGAGGGGTATGTCTGTGTGGGGGCTGCTGCTCAGCTGCACCCCAGAATCCAGGCTAAGCCTCAGATCTCACTCACAGGGGTCTACGCATGTACAGACGTCTGGAGTCAGATACTCCCAAACACACCCTCACAGGCACTCAGAGCACTCTCTGCCACGTTCACACATAGTTCTGACATAGTGCTCATCTACACACACATCCTGGCACACTCACACATATTCACGCATATGTCCATATACGTACATGCACCCATTCACACACATGACACAGAGCCACACAAATGTCGTCTCACAAAACTGAATAAATTATGTATACTGCTTGAAACAGACGAGGGAGAGAACAGTTTAAAAGTGATATATGATTGGATATTATGGTTACGACAAGAGTCCAGAATGAAGGTTGCTTAGTGGAGTGTACTCGGGGCAGAGGGGGGATTGTATATCAGTGAGAGAATTTTTCTTGTACTTTTCAAAGACAAGAACGAACTGGGAGGGAGAGGTGGGCAGGGAGAAAAAGGAAACAATGAATGAATGGAAATCCAAAATCTCTGTAAACGTTCATTAAAATTAATAAAATAAAATTTAAAAATGATGTCTCAAACAGAACAGACTCATACATGCAAATCTAGACACACATTACATGTTCGGCCACACACAAATCTGACACACACAAATACACACTCTCACATATACAGGCCACACACACAAGTTTGTTGTTGTTGTTGTTATGTACCGTCAAGTCGCCTGCGACTCATAGCGACCCTATGTACAACAGCCCTAAACTCCGCTCTGTCCTGTGCCAATCGCACTGTCTCTGACACTCCCATCCCAATTATCCCAGTCACTGAATCAATCCACCTCATAGAGGGCCTTCCTCTCCTGCGCTGTCCCTCCACCCTCCCAAGCATGATGTCCCTCTCCAAGGGCCGGTCTCTCCTCACAAAATGTCCAAAGTATGTTAGATGGAGCCTCAGAATCCTTGCCTCCAAGGAGCCACCCGGTTTAACCCTTTCCAGGACAAATCTGTTTGTTTTCCTAGCAGTCCATGGTATTCTCAATACTCTTCTCCAGCACCACAGCTCAAAGGCATCAATTCTCCTTCTATCCTCCTTGGTCATTGTCCAACTCTCTGATGCATAACAAGTGATTGCGAAGACCATAGCCTGTATCAGACGCACCTTAGTCTCCAGAGAGACACCAATGCTCTGCAGCACTTTGGAGAGGTCCCTAACAGCAGACTGTCCCATGGCAATGCGCCTTTTAATTTCCTGGCTGCTGGTGCCAAGACTGTTGACTGTGGAGCCAAGCAAACTCAGGAACAGGTTTGAGGCTTTGAACACACAAGTTTAGCCACATTTAAACCCTCCCCCACACATGTGCATACATGCACACACACACTGACACAAGTCCTCCAGCTCAGAGTCACACACATACACACATGCTCATCTCACACACTCATAAAATCAAACACCTACACGTATGCACAGATCACGTGCCCTCAGACCCACAGACAAGCACACACGCTCTCTCACATTCCTATATATGCACAGTCCCCCAGACACAGGAAAGTCATGGAGCTCCAGGCACATGCCCCCCCACCCCCCGTGGATGGCCACACAGACACGCGCAGTCACAGCTGCCCACACTCACGCCTCTCCAGGCCCCGAACAGGAAGCTCCCCCTTTGAGAGACGGCCCCTCCTCCTGCCCCAGAAGGAAGCTCAGCCCTAGGGAGCAGCGAGCCTCTCAGCTTAATGGCTGCAGTGTGCAGCGGGGTGGGAACTGTCTCACAGCTGACCCTCTAGCGGGCGCTCAGAAGCTGTACATTACATGGGAGAAGATTCTCCATCCTCCTCCCACAGAGCCGCTGGTGGATTCAAACAGCAAAGCCCCTGACTACTAGGCCCCCAGAGCTCAGGGTGCTGAAAACCAATCCTATCCCTCTCTTGTACAAGGAGGCCTCGTTGTTAAACTCCAGATCCCTCTGTTCTGGGGACCCTGTGAACCTGGCCAAGCCTCCCTCTCAATCCTGCATGTGGGGATGGGGAGGGTCAGTAGGGAACCAGCGATGTCTTCCCTGGTCCTCAATTTGCCAAGAGCAGCCTAGGAAGGCGGGGTGTAGCTCTTCCATGGGGTCTAGGCCCGCCCACTCCATAGGACCTGACAGCACCTCCTCTTCCACGGGGTCTGCACCCGCCTTCTCAGTGGGGACCTTATCAGCACCTCCACTCACACGGAGACTGCGTTTTCCCCAAGTACCTTGTAGCACTTCTTCTGGGCCATCCAGGAGCCAGCCATTGCCACCAAGCCATCGAGGTTTCGGCTGTACTAGCCAGTCTAGGACTAACACAAGAAGAGGTGAATCTAGGACCCATCACGCAGCTTGGACATCTCTTGGCTTTGGGGATGGGCGCCCTACATTTTACAACACAACACAAAGACTCCTTGGGAAAGAAGTGACTGCACACCCTCAGCATGGGTTCCTCCTGCCTTGGAGACACAGAACCCCTGCACCTGGACACTAACTATCCTAGAAACTTCTCTTCCCAGTCTCACTTTCAGGTACGAACAAGCTCTGGCCAAGGAGATGAAAAAGATGACGATGCATCCTCCTGTCTTGCCCTGACCAGTGGCTGTTCATCCCCTCCCTCTCCCTCCTCCTTCCTAAGGCTGGGAGTGACTCTGGCAGTATGGACAAGGACATGACTCAGAGTGTACAGCAACAAGCTGGAAAGATCCTGGGCCCACGACTGACTGTGGGACAGAGCCACTGCCTGCCACAGGCTGTCCACCACTGGACTCTTAACCAAAAGAGAACTGAATGTAGGCTGAGTCCCTGAATTTGTGGTTATTTGTTAGGGTTCCACCCACTTTGTTATAGCGGCATATAGCTTGCCATCTGATAAATCTTTAATAGAAAGAGTTACCAAGGCAGTAGCATAGCATACAAAGCCTTTAGGAACCCAAAGCACAAGTTGAAATCTCTTGTGCCTCTGGGATGGGGAGATGACATAAATGAGAAAACCAATCCAGGGTCAAGCTAGAGATTACTTCCAGGCTACATAGAATAGATGTTGTTTAGCTCTGGCCAGACACTCCCCGTATTTCATAGAGAGCTTCTGATTTAAAACAAAACAAACCCTATAAATGCAAAACTTTAAAAATAGAGGTTTCCTGATTTATTAATAATGATAATTTAAAAGGAACTGGCACCTTAGATATCAATTAAGATGTGCCTGAGATCACATGTGACTATGACTTTGATTAGTCTGTCTGAATCAGGACAGAAACAAGGAGGCTGGCATCCTGCTGGTGCCGATTAAAGGTGCCAAATGCTGGCTGGTTCCTTCAAGAAGATGGACGAAGATGGTGCCCACAGCATGGACAGGGAAGCTCAGTGGAAGCAGCTCCAGCTTCCAAGCCCTCAGCCCTTACAGTATGTGTGTGTGTGGGAGGCACTTTCCATGAGAGGTGGGAGGTCCCTTGGCTTTCATGACAGAGGTGTATGAAAAGGTGGCCCCCACCCTCTCCCAAACCTGAGGAACAATATGGAAGGCCAGCATGAATGACCACACTCTGCTTGCTGTCCTTGGGGTGAGGTCGCAGCGATGACAAAGGACTCAGCACCTTTAATAACTTCGTAATTACAGTCTACGGTGCTTTTGAGCACTGCTTATTGGACAATGACATGTGTCTCAGGACCAGGCTAGCACCTCAGGGACTAGACAGGATGAACGGCGACCCCTGCTGGCGGAGGAAGGGCACACAGGTGTGTGCTCCTGGGTGGACAGGTCAAAAGGCAGTGGCCCTTCCTCCGGGCCAGAGCTTCCAACTATTTCATCCCCGCCCAACTTGCTGCTGCTGAGAATTTGCATTTCCAGCCCAGTATCATCTGGGGGTTATGAGTACATAAAAATCACCTCGGAAGGAGGAGTCCTGTGAAAAGACAGTTTCTGAGGGAAAATGCACCTTTTCCTCAGGGTCAAAAGGTCCTTTCCAGTATGACTCTGTTCAGGGATTCAGCGGGGCTGAGTGCTTCCGTGCTGTTTACAGCACCCTTCCTGCTTCTACCTGACTCAGGTGCACCTTCCCAAGGAGGTGGGGGGAGCGGCCTCTCCAGCTCCCCTCAGCGTCCCTGCAGGCTCCCCGTTCTCCCCAGCCAAACCTCCGTTCAGAAGGAACCTGAACTCTGCGTGGAGATGAAATGTGGGGTTGTTTCTCCCACGGAGATTTGCATCCACATCCACACCCTGGTGCACCTGGCTGGCATGTCTGTCCCTCTACCAGGTGCAGAGATTTGAGGAAGTCACCTATTTGGCTCTGCACCCCCTTCTCCCTGGGGAACCCCACCCTCTGAACGTCCCAGTCCCCCAAGTCTCCATCAATGAGGGAAGGGCATAATGGATGACAAGGGAGAGTGGACCAGGAGGCTCTGCCAGGGCTGCCAGTAATCGGAACCCCATATATTTAACAAAAGCAAACTTTGGATTCTGATGAGAAATCGCCTCCTCCCTCATCACTCGAGGGACATCTCCATGAGGAGGTATTTCCTGGCCTGCAGACACCTGAGGCAGGTGGAGTCTTGGCACATACTGAGGCAGGGTGTCCCCTTTGATGCCCCACACGTGAAGCACTGAGCAGGGAGCAACCTGCGCAGGTGGCCCAAGAAATCCCAGCCTCATTCCCAAGCCCGCCCCCTCCACCTGGGCGGGGCTTACCTGGCGGGGGCGGCACGGCCTCCAGGCAGGCGTAGGTGCAGCCATTGTAACAGCAGCGCTTGTGGCGCGGGCACTGGTTGTCCGCCCGGCAGCGCGTGGCCTGGCAGGCTCCGGGGGGCAGCGAGCGCGGAGGTGGTGGGCAGCGGTCCGCTCGGGGCTGCCGGGGGCCGGGGGCGCCCACTTCGTCGGCCTGTGGGGCGGGCAGAACGACACAGCAAGTCACCAACAACCCAAGGTCAAGCCTCTCCCTTCCATTTCAGGGTTCTGGGCCCCGGGGGTTCTGGGTCTGGAGATTCCACATTCCTTTCCCGTGGAGAACGGTGGTCCTGGCCAGAGTCTGCTGGAGGGCTGCTCCGCGGGTGAAATACATACATCATATCCTCTATGATGGACCAACTCAAAATGGCCCCAAGTCTAGCCACAGGCAAGCGCAAGCACCCATCTCTCTATCAGCTGGTGAACAGTTAGTGTTAGCCATACAGCCGCCCTGCAGCACCCTCCCCGCCGCTTACATCTGGGATATAACATGACGTGGCGCTTGCATAAAGCCATTCATCCTCCGCAAACTTTAATCCACCTCCAGATCACTTACAAACCAATGCAAGAGACATGCTCTGTAACTAGCACTTTGTGCTCCCTCTTAACCTCTCCCTCCTCCTCCTCCCCAGTTGTTACTCTTCTGCTGGTTGACTCCTTGGATAAAGAAGCAGTGAGTGCAAGGTCTGGGGTCCAACTATACGCACCTGCCCACGTGGACAGGAAGTACATTCACATACACGCAGTCAATGCAAGTCATTAGGTATGTAGCATTTTGTTGTTGGTTGTTAGTATGTACAATACCTCTGAACCCCATCCTATCCTGAGCCTGTCTCACTGTATCCAACACACCTACTCCTATTATCTGTTCCTGTGTCAATTCATCTCATCCAAGGTCTTTCCACCCTTCAAAGCATGATGTCTTGCTCCAAGGACTGGTCCCTCCCCGCAACATGTCCAAAGTGTGTGAGATGGAACTTCAAAATCCTTGCCTCCAAGGAGCAACATGGCTTTACTTTCTCCAGGACAGACCTGTTTGTTCTTGCGGCACTCTGTGATATGTTCAGTACTCTTCTCCAGCACCACAACTCCAGGGCATCGATTCTTCTGTCATCCGTAGTCATTATCCAGCTCTCTGAAGCACAGCTAGTAGCTGTTAAGACCATGGCCTGTATAAGGCACACCTTAGTCTCTAGACTGATATCAGTGCTCTTTAGCACTCTGGAGAAGTCCCTGACAGCAGATTTTCCCAATGCAACTTATCTTTTTATTTCCTGACTGCTGGTACCAAGGGTGTTGACTGTGGAATCAAGTAAGCTGAAACTGTTAAAAATCTCAATCTCTCTCCATTGATCATGCTGCTGTTAATTGGCCCAGTGGTGTTCTTGATGTTAAACTTCAGTCTATACTAGAGACTGTAGTCCTTAACCTTCTGCAGCAAACACTTCAGGTCTTCCTCAGTTTTGGCAAGCAAAGTTGTGTCATCTGCATAGCGCAAGATGTTGACGAGTCTTCCTCCAATTCTGATGCCACATTCCTCTTCATAAATCCAGCCTCCCAAATAATCTGTTCTGCATACAGATTAAAAGGTATGGGGAAAGGACACATCCCTGACACACTCCTTTATTGCTTTTGAACCATGCAGTGTTCTTGCTCTATTCTGACAAGTGCTTCCTGGTCTAAGTATAGCCACTTACACAGAAAAAATCTCTATGTACTTCTCAGCCATAATCCCTATGTCTGCAGAGCTGTGAGCATTTACAAACTGCACAGAGAATGGATGGTTTTGTGTCACATCTTGGATGAACCTCACAAACATGAACTGAGCACAGGAAGGCAGCTCAGGAGTGAGCACAGGTTGAGTGCATTCACTGGCAGTGGGGAGACTGGTCACCTGGTGGTGGGAGACCATGCGGGGCTGGGCTGCACAAGTGTCCTTGGCCGGGTCCTAACTATGCGTGCTCACTGTGGACACTGCAAAGACACTCTGTCCAGTGTGTGTGTTAGGACTCCACACAGAGTTACGGGTGAGGGCAGTCCTGAGCAAGTGGTGGTGGTGGTGGTGCGTTCTGCTGAGTCAGAACTGACCCGTAACTGACCGTCCAGAGGGTTTTCAGAGGCAGTAAATCACAGGAGAGGAGACTGCCCATCCCTGTCCAGCAGAGCAAGAAGTGAGAGCGAGAAATGCATCTCTTACAGAAGGGGCTGGGAGAGTCACATCAGGCAGCCCGCCCAGGGTCCCTGACACCATCCGTTCAGGTAACACCGTTCTGCTATCTAGATTGGATGCCTGGCTCCTCAAGGAGTAGTTGGTGGACTCTAACCTTTCACCTTTGTGTTGGCAGCACCACTCCTTATGACTCAGTCACCAGAGTTCCCTAAAATATGTATGTTGTTGTTGTGTGCCATGGGGTGAGGAGCCGACTAATAGCTGACCCTCCAGCGGGTCTCCAGAGGCAGATCAATCTCTCTCTCACTCTCTCTCCCTCCCCCCTCCACTCTCTCTCACACACTCCCTCTCAGTGCTCTCCAGTCGGTTCCCACTCACAGCTGCCCCCATGGCGTTTCCACGGCTGTATATCACCTTGGTAGAAGAATGTCCGTCTTTCTCTTGTGGAACAGCGGGTGGATTCGACCCACCAAAGATGTGCAGTGTTCGGACTAGCAGTATAACTCACTGCATACACCAGGACTCCTCCCTTGGTTTGCCTCAAATAAGCCCTGTAGTACAGAGGTTAAGCACTCAACTGTTAACTGAAGGGTTGGCAGTTCGAACCCTGCAGCTGCACTGGGGGAGAAAGATGTGTAGGCAGCTGCTTTAAAAAACGTACAGCACCCGAAACCCTAAGTGGCAGCTCCACGGGTCCTACAGGGTTGCGGTGGCCCAGAATCTACTACAAGGCAGTGCGTTTGAGCTGCCCCACCTCCCACTTTGTCCATGTCCAACTCCATGTGCTTCCCTCCTTGCCCTCTAGGGGGCGGCAGGCCCCCAACTCCAGGTCCTGAGTTAATGCATCCTGTGGTTTCAGATTGCCTCCTGGGGGTCTCAGAGATTATGGGGTGAAGAGAGATGGCCAGGTGAGGAAGGAAGCTGGGACTGCACCCCTGCCTCACCTAGAGAATCCTTCTCATATGATATCTCTCATATGATAGTGTTTCATTAAGGAATCCATCGTTTCTTATATATGATGGTGTTTAAACTGTGCAAACTACCATGAACATAAATCAACAGATCAGGCAAGGATGGCTTAGGGAGAAGGGGTTAGTCTTCCCAGGACCTATGGGAGGCCAGGCCTTGGGCCTTTAAATTTCAGCCCTTCGCCGCCCCTGCGCCACACAGTCTCCTTAATCCCTGTACTCATGAGAATAATCTTCAAACTGCTAGCAGGAGGCATAATCCCACATCATTAGTTCTTAGTTCATTTTCTGCAGAATTAATGAAAGTGGACCCGTGTTAGGGCCCCACTATCTCTAATCCTAACCTAATCTGACAGCTGCCTTGGCCTCCTGGGGGGCGATTAAGAGTGCTTCAGGCATGGGGTGAGACAGACGGGGCACCTTCCCACTGAGCCTCGTTTATGAAATTTACTGGAACCAGGAGATCAGAAGGGAAACCCTTCTCTGCTCCTGAACTCTTCGGGCCCCTCCAAACAGCAGGCGGAGAGACATTCATTTTCTAAGAGCTGCTTGCTGTTTCCCCCAAACACACAAGCACAGAATTTGGTGAGAACAAGAGAGATAAGCATCTTAGAAGTCAACCTGCAGAGTGATTTACAGTGTGGCGCCACAGATGGTGCTGTGATACGGGGCTCATGTCACCCCGGGGGCCTGGATTAAAGGATTGCATTTTTAAAAAGTCATCTTATGCAAGGTGACGCTCAAGGATGATTCCAAACAAAGGATGTTTTCTGAGGTTCTGAGAACTTTCTCTTCCAGAAATATACACAATCCCCCTCCACTGGTTCCCCAGAGACCCTGAGGATTCAAGGCCCAAGTCCCAGGCACACAGAGCCGACCTGAGCTCTCCTCTCTGCTCTCCCTCCCATCACTGTCCCTCTTGTTTCCCCAGCCACATTGGCCCCAACTCCACCGTCCCAGCCAGCCTCACGTCCCAACGCTGCCCCTCAGCTGAACATCAAAGTTACATTCAAGCCCTGCTTAGTGACCACTGACCACATCCTTCCAAAAGGCTACAGAACACTGATCATCTCCTTCCCAGAAATTTCCATCTGTTATTCTATCTTTGCTGAGGGCTCGTGCAGGAAGTGTATTTCAAAATAGCTGTCTGATGTAAATTCAAGCGACAGCTCAGACCAGAACCTCCCAGCTCTGGGAGTCTTCCACGTAAATGTCACCCCCTTGGGGATTCCACTTTCATGTCTATTTTTCATCCTTTGGATGTATTTTCAGAAACCAGACTTTATAAAGTTAAAAAGGCAAAGGTAGCACTTGGAGTACTAAGGTACACAGGACACAAACCACGGTCTTTCCAATCAGCTCATGTGCCGTGAAAGCTGGTCAGTGAACAAGGAAGATCACAGAACTGATGCCTTTGAATGATGGTGTCGGGGAAGACGCCGACCACACCACAGACTGACATACCACCAGAGGGCTCCTTAGAAGAGAAGCGTGCCTTTACCTCTGGGCATATTATCAGAAGGGCCGGGTCCCAGAGGAGGACATCATAGAGGGGCAGAGAAAACAAAGACCCTTAACTGGGTGGACTGGCTGGCTCAGGGGCTGCAGCGATGGGTTCATACGCAGCAGATGATGAGGATGGGACAGGCCTGGGTAGGGTTTCGCTCTGCAGAGCACAGGTCACTCTGAGCCAGGACCCAGACTCCATGGCACCTAACGACCATTAAGGGTTGCAAAGACGTTCTTCCTGCTCACCTCGGAAGGGGATTAAGGAAGTGCCTTTGCTGGGAAGGTGAGCTCAGCTAGGGCAAGTCTGCACTCTGCGGCAGCCACCGACCCAAGGAAGCTGGCACATCAATGCCAGCACGCAGGCAGGCCACGCAGGCCTCTGCAGAGGGGGCATTAACATAGTCACCATATACACAAGGGGCAAGGCCAGGTACAAAGCCGTATGAATGAGCCAGAGGCCACCTAGTGGGCGAGGCCATTCGCAGGAAATGTCCAGACCAGGCCAACGCGCACACACAGAGCAGGTCAGTGACGCTGGCTGGGCGAGGGCTTCTCATCTAAGGAGTCTGAGGCTCCCTTGTGGAGGATGAGTGTTCTGGAAAGAAACAAACGAGGGGGATGGTGGTGGACAGGCTGAACGCCACAGAATCGCTCACTCGGAAATGGTTTGTTTCATGGGTTTCTATTTTACTTCAATTAAACAAAGAATTTTTTTTTAAAAAAAGCAAACAAAAATCCAGAATTAATAAAATTCCTTTTTTTTTTTAAAAAAAAAAACAAGACAATGCTCTAAACTTACTTCTTGGAGGTAGGATTTAGATTAATTTTTATTTGTTTTCTGCATTGTCTATTTTTAAAAATCCGTATTTTTATGACCAGGAAAAAAAAAAGTCATTCACTTCCATTTGGAGAAGAATCCAAGCTCTGACGTGGCCCCATTTGCCCATGCTCCTCCCTCGGTGCCCCCCTCCCAAGAGCTCTACCCTTCTGTGGAATGTTCCAGAAGCCTGACGCCCAGACCAATAAACAGTCACCCCAGGACCAGTTTTCTCGGTGGAGGAAGAAAGCCAATTTTCCTCTAAGTATTACTTGCTCTTCCTCTGGAATTTGGACGTCAAAGTCTAAAAATACATCCGTCCCTGGGACAGAGGCTTGGATTCTGCGTCAGTGGACAAGTGCCACTTCCTGGCACTCTGGGGGCTCAGTGCTGGGACTGGGAGGGGGATTTGGTGGCAGGTTCGAGGTACCTCCTAGAAGAGCGCCTCAAAGATTAATAGGCAGCAAGGCAGGTGAAGGGAAAGGGCTGATTTGCACACTCATCACTGCCCTCCAGTCGGAAGCAGCTGGCGCCCGGCCCTGCAGAGGCTGTAACCCACGTGGCACAGACTGTCCACCCTTCTCGACAGCACTACGGGGGTGGGGGTGCCACCTGTAAGTCAGCAGTGCAGCTCTCCACAGACTACACCCTAAAACTCTTTTCATTCATTCCATTGTTGTTGAAGTTGCTGTCAGGTGCCATCAAGTCACCTGTGACTTGAACAAGCTCCGAACCTTGCACTCCCCTGGGCCAGTCTCACTGACGCTGACACACCCACCCCCAATTACCCCAGTTACTGTGTCATGTCAGTCCATCTCACTGGGGTCTTCCTTTCCTGTGCTGTCTCTTCAAGCATGATGTCATTCTCCAAGAACCGATCCCTCCTGACCAAAGTATGTGAGGAAAAGCTTCAAAGTCCTTGCCTCCAAGGGAAAACCTGGCCTACTCTCTTCAAGACAGACCTGTTCATTCTCTTGGCAGTCCATGGGATGTCCAACACTCTTCTCTAGCACCACAACTCAAAGGCATCGATTCTTCTTCTGTCATCCTTAGTCACTGTAACCAGTAATAATTGTTATAAAGCAAAATGTCTATGAACAATTATATGAAAACCCACTAAGGTTTGTAAACCTTCACTGAAATAAACACAGTATAGTCAGAATAATAAAATTCAGGATTGCACGGGTGAGGGGAGAGCTACAGCCTGTGTGCTGAGAACAGTAACACTAACTTGCCTGGTTCCCTCACACACACAGCCTCCACCCAATCCCCAGCACTGGTCACCCGCTCTCCGGCACTGGTCACCTGCTCCCCAGGACTGATGTACACCGAGCTCTTAGGGAATGAACCTGCAGCAGCCCCATCGGCGCGAGCCCATTCTGAGGCAGTGTGGGTGTCAGAGAACAGAGCAGCCCCCCAGGGTTTCTCCTGGCTGGGTTGCCTGGCCGTTCCTCTGCCACACGGCTGGGGCACTTGAACTGCTGACCTTTGGAGTTAGTAACTGAAGGCAAACCATGTGCATCACCTGGGGATCCTGAAGGTCTCCTAAAAGCCCAAAGCCCAAACCCACTGCGGCTGAGCTGACTCCCATTCCCGAGGACTCTGTGGGTCAGAGGAAAGTGCCCCGTGTGATTTCTGAGGCAGGAACCTTTCCAGGAGCAGAGGGCACCTCTCCTCCTGAAGAGGGGCTGGTGGGCCTGACCTCTGCAGGCAGCTGAGCGAGCTAACCACTGTGCATCTAGGCCCCAAGAAGTCTTTAAGGAGCAGCTCAGCCCCTTCACCCTGCTGGAGCAGGTTTTCACACAGATGTCACCAAGTAAAGCAAACTAAGTGCCTGGCTTTGTCAGCTGCAAAACTCATTACTGGAAAACCAAAGGAAGTCACAACCAGGAACAGATCGAGCGACGGTAACAGTGAGCGGAGTGCCAAGGTGGAGAGTTGAGCATCAGAACCGGCGTCCAAGGCAAGGCTCTGGGGAGAGGAGTGGACAGTCCGGGACGAGGCGCTGGGGACACGGCTGCACCTCACTCCTGGCATGGCCCTGGAGTCCCGTGTGCGGCTTCTCATTCCCAGACTGGAAACTCAGAGGGCCCGGGGGTTTCCTCCCCGACTCGTTTCCTTTCCCCCAGAAGTTCATGCTGGGAGCTTTGGAGCCCTTCAAGGAGAAAGGGAAGCCGTGTTCCTGAAGTGCTTTCCTTCCTCCGGGCCCCTGCTCCTGTCGCAGGTCCTGCACGCTGTGACCCACTGCCTGGGGTGTGCCAGGCTCCGTGCTGAGCCTCAGGTGGAAGTCTGAACTGCCGACCTTGGGGTTAGTAACTGAGGGAGCAGGATGCTGCATTCTCCTCAGTGGGCCAGCTAATGACTAATGAGTTCAAAAAGCTGACCTTTTGTTAATAGCCCAGCACTTAACCACCGTGCCACCAGGGCTTCTTCTCGGTTCTGCTGTCTTCAGGCAACAAAAACCAAAGAGCTGTCGGTACTGGAGTCTCAAGAGCCTGAAGAAGTAATGAGGGACAGAGAAGCAGGCAGGGAAACGGGCACAGCTTGGAGGGGCTCCTGGCTGCCCTTCGAGAAGGGAGAGAAGGGAGGGCCCTCAATCTAGTCCAGGGCTGGAAAGTGAAGCACACACTGTACCCCATTTCCCAGCTATCCTGGGAGGAAGCTGAGGGCACAGTGGCCTCAGGGACCGCAGTGGGAGAGGAGCCACCAGATCTCCAAAGCACTGATGGAGCCAGTGAATCCTGGTCCTGTGGACTCCATGTGCGGCCCAGAGGACGAGCCAAGTGTCCATCTGCTCCCTGGATGAGGCTCCCAGCTCCCCGCGGGCCCCTGGATTATTCACAAGCATCCGCTGCTCCCCGAAGGCCCCTGGATTATTCACAAGCATCTGCTGCAACGTTCACTCCTTTTAAACAGCACACACAGGAGAATATAGCACTAGACCAGGCCAAGGGCTAAATGCTTCAAGCATGAGGACTCTACAAAGCACGCTGATGGGAGGACACCCACTCCTCTGTGAAGCAGGCACCTCCGTGCTGATGAGAGACATCCATGCTTCTGGTGAGGAAATCGGGGCTCAGAGAGGCGATGGGACTCACATGTGATCTCAGAGCTGGGAGGCAGGAGGCGTGGGGCCCCTCCTCAGCAGAGGCTCCCTGTTGGAACAGAAAGTAGTGCACTCTCCAGCCACTGTCCGTGGACCATGAAGATAGACACCATTCTAGAAACTAACAGAGCCCCACTGCAGCTGTGAAGCCAGTCCCCCGAGCTGAGTCATTCAGCAGAGACCAGGCTCTGAGAAGGTGGGTGAGGCAATGGGGAACCAGGCGTCTCAAAAGGACAGGGCTGTCTGAACTCACCACCTCCTCTCACCAGAGCAACAGGCTGCTAGATGTCTCACCACCTGCTTTCCCAGAAGAGCATCTTCGGATGCCTGAGTTGTGACTGATTTTAGGCCACAGCATGGTAGCACGGGGTCCTAGCCCAGGGCTCAAGAGGGCTCAGCTCTGGGAGGGGAGTGACACACCTGAGCACATGTGGGGCTGCCTCCTAGCACTGAGTTCCTCGGGGGCACACGAACAGGAGTACAGAGCAGAACTCAAAGGGCCTACAGTCCTGTGGTACGCACTTCACTCCTCTGCTAGAGACCCGAGGCCCAGAGAGGGGCAGTGAGTGACCCAAGATCACACAGTACTCAAGAGATGTGGCTTCTGTGAATCCCCTATCCAGGCACACAGCCCAGCCACCCTGTCCTCTGAGCCAGTCAATTGTCTGTCTGTCCTGTCCCTGGAGGGGTGCTGTGTTCACATTAGCATCCTGAGGGGGTGACAAGGAGAACAACTATAGAAGCCCATCCACGCCTGTGTTCTTAAAGAAGCCCCTCACCATGCTCACCCCCCCGCATCCTCCCTGCCCTTCCACCCTCCCTGGTCACTGATGTTAAAGAATCCCCAATTTCAACCCTCTGACTCATAGTAGATAAGATTAGATGTGTCTGGGAAATATCTTTGTAGTCGTAGGGGCAAAGAGCTAAAGAAGTATGAGGATTAAATGACCCTGTTAGGCCAACAAGAAGCTTTGTGGCATGGTGGACTACAAACCTAGAGGTTGGCAGTTCAAACCCACCAGTGGACTTGCAGGAGACAGGCGAGGCGGTCTGCTTCTGTAAGACTCTCCGCCTGGGAAACGCTAGTGGAGCAGTTCTCCTCTGTCCCGCAGGCTGGCCAGTCAGAACTGACGGGATGCAGAGGCTGGGTTGGTCTCTTCAGCTGGGCCAGCACCGAGCATGGAGGAGGATATAAAAATGAAAGGGTCTCCCCTCTCTAGCAAGATGCAGTTTCTTTTCAGTCTCGGCCAAGCTCGTAATGAGCCTTCTTCCAGAAATGCCCTCCTCCTCCTCCCAACTCTTACACCTTTGAAATGTTGTTATGGTCTCCACTTCCTCCAGGAAGCATTCTATGACTGACTGTACCATCTCACCTGCCACGTGTCAATCTCCAGGCCTCTTTTCTGATCCCACAAAGCCTGCTGCTGTTCCCCACAAGCACCTAGCAACACTGCAGGCAGAGATCAGCTTTAATACCCTTTCCACTTCTCCACCTGACAAACTCCTATTCAGCCCTCAAACCCCAAGTTAAATGTCCCAACTCTCAGAAAGTGCTCCCTGGCTCCCAGGGGAGAATTGCACAGATTTTCTCTGGGTTCCAGCTGCGTTTTGCCACCATTCACCCACAAGAGTGCACTTGACAAGGACAGTGACAGGTGTCTTCTGAGACACTGAGGACACCTCACTAAACAAGACAGAACGTGCCCCAGGGAGCGAAGCCATCCCCCACACCCCAGAGCGCCCAGCCCTGATGACTCCACAACTGCTGATGTCAAGTTCCAGGACAACATGGTGTGTGTGATGAGCTCTGTGGGTGCCCCAGAACCCCAAAGCTCACGGGCTGATTCTGACTCACTGTGACCCTGCAGGACAGAGTAAAACTACCCCTCTGGGTCTCCAAGGCTATGAAGAGACTCTCAGCTTTCTCCCCTCAAGCAGCTGATGAGTTCAAACCACCAACCTTTTTGGTTTGAAGGCTGGTGCTTAACCCATGGTATCAGCAGGGCTCCCTCCCCTCCCAGGTACTAAGTCCTTTAACCCTCGCTTCTGTGCTTAGAGTAGGGTGTCACCTGCTGACCTTCTAGACCCAGAGAGTCTCCCGGCTCACTCGCCACATCTGCGTGGAGAGGGCTCTAAAATGCAACACTCTGAGTCCACTGTTTTCTCTTTCATGCTCCCCCAAAAGAAAACTCACTGTCATCCAGGTGGAACAGACCCACAGCTGACCCTCCAGTGGATTTTCAGGGGCTCTAATCACATGGGAGGAGAATGCCCTTCTTTTTCCCTCGGAGCAGCTGGTGGGTTTGAACAGCTAGGCTTTGATTGCGTGCACAACTGCCTACTGACTAAGGCTACTTACTAGATGTAAATGTTTAGGGGTTCTGACATGCATACACTAACGGGCTGCACGGGCTCCCACAGCAGGGATGCTGTGTGTCCACCGACTAGATGTAAATGGTTAGAGGTTCTGACATGCATATACTAATGGTCAGCACGGGCTCCCACGGCAGGGATGCTGTGTGTCCACTGACTAGATGTAAACGGTTAGAGGTTCTGACATGCATATACTAATGGTCAGCACGGGCTCCCACGGCAGGGATGCTGAGTCTATGACCTGTGACAGTCCCGGCACATAGTGGATATCTGAACATAGTGTATGTTTAAAGACACGACTAAACTTGTCCTAACGCGCTTGGAAACAGGTGTGCAGAGGGGTCAGGCTTCTGCTGAACCCCCTCAGGGCTCTAAATCCAGCCTCCCTCCTCTGTTCTCCACCCAGCCATCCCCAGATCCACCATGAGATTCTCAAGGGCTCGAGGGACTGCCATTCCCTCTGTCCTATACTCCTGTATCCTGCACCGACCTGAGTAGCCTCTACTAATGCTTTCCAAACTCCTGAGCCGCACAAGTGCAGAAACACTCCACATACACACGGTGACGCTCAGCCTCACATCCTCAGCTCTCACTGTGCTCTTCCCGGAGGGGCGCCAGCTCTGCCCGCCAGCTGTGCCTGCATGTGTCCGCTCCTCCACCCACAGGCAGGAGTTCTGCAGCAGAGCCCTGGCCACCCCCACCGCCATCCCTGAGACGCAGAGCCCCGTGGGTCGTGGGTCCGGAAGGGTCAGTCTGTGAGGACTCTGTGTCCCGCAAGGTGGCCTCTCCTCAGCGGCACTGGCACTCACGTGGGACTTCTCGGACAGCCTGGCCGGCAGGGACCGTTTCCAGAGGCTCCCGGCAGCGCTGGCTCCCAGGAGCAGCAGCAGGAAGCACAGAGGCTGGATGGTCATCCCGAGGTTTCCAAGGAGTAGAGCGAGCAGACAGAGAGGAGCGCTGGACTTGCAGACTCCTGCCCTGCACGCAGCCTGGCCTCTGAGGGACAGATGCCCCCCCTCCACCCTGTGACTATTTTTAGCCCTGCCCTGGAGATTGGGAGGCAGGAGGAGGGGGTGCGGGCCTGCCTGGAGATGTGGCCAGAGCACTCACTTCCTGGAAGGCTGGGCGGCTCCTCAGAAGTATGTGCAGTGGGCACTGAGGGGACGCCCCCAGGGTGGGCTGGGGAGGGACTCCCCACGCCACCTCTTCCAGGGACTGAGCTGCATTGAGGTCTGCCCCAGGAGGCCCCTTGAGCCATGCTGCTGAGCAGAGGGTCTGAGCGTGGCCGTGGGGAGCTGCTGGTCCTGTGCTGGGGCTCCTGTTCCATCAATCGGGCCTATGAATGTGATGTACCCTGCATCTCCGGTGAGGTCTAAGCGGAACCCACGTGGGGCACGGTTCAGGCTCTGCCTCGCATATATTCAGAGCTCTTTATGTGTCTCGTGTGTCCAGGGTTCCACCAACTACACCCCACACGTTCCTCACTCAAAACAGGCGCCAAGCTGAGCCACATTTTACAGATAAAGAAACAGAGGTGCACAGACATGGAGTATTTGCCTGCGGCCTCGTGGCAGGTGGCAGAGTTGGGGAATCAAACCCAGCCCCACCAAACTACTATGGTAACCCACCAGATGCAGGGGGAGGGCTCCAAGCCTGCGTGACCCTGGGAAGTCTAGCCTCCTTGCTGGTCCTCAGTTGTTTCATCTGCGAAATGGGCATGGTAACGAAAGCCCGTTTCTGTTTCCTGTGGGAAGTCAGTGGACAGTGTCCGTTCAATGGGTTCCTCTCTTCACTCCCTGACCACAGCTTTCACCTATTGCCCACGTCATCCCCCAGATGGGAAGGCTGATGCCATCAACTCCTCGTGTCCTCATGGTTAAACATCACACAAACCCACTGCCCTTGAGCCTATTCTGACTCGGGAGAATTCCCCACAGAGGACTAAGGCTGCCGTCGTTACAGAAGCTGATGAGACCTCCTCTGCCTCCCACTCATCAGCTAGTGGGATTGCTGAGTGAGTGCTTTAGCCACTGCACCGGGGGGGTGGGGGACGTGGAAAGCCAATTCAGTAAGCTTCCCATTCAGCTCAGGGATGACCGTGGCCACAGCCTTGGGCAGCACCAGTAGATGCAGGGATGATGTTCTGGGCAGCTCCACAGCCATCACACCACAGCTTTCCAGAGGGGTGATCCATGGTCTTCAAGGGGCAGTGATGACATGGACTGTGGTCATGAGTTCTTCTATGATGCCAAAGTTGTCATGGATGACCTTGGCCGGGGGGGGGCCATGCAGTTGGTGGTGCAGGAAGCGCTGCTGACCATCTTGAGAGCATTATCAGTAGATCTCATACTTCATGGTTCATGCCCATCACAAACATGGGGGCATCGGCAGAAGCAGCAGATGATTACCCGTTTGGCAAGGCTGTGATGACACCAGGCGACTCCACAACATACTCAGCACCAGAATCACCCCACCTGATGTTGGCAGGATCTCGCTCCTGGAAGCTGGTGATGGCTTTCCCATTGATGAGCAGCTTCCCATTCTTAGCCTTGACAGTGCCATTGAACTCGCCATGGGTGGAATCATACTGAACATATAGACCTTGTAGCTGAGGTCAGTGAAGGAGTCATTGATGGCAACAACATGCACTTTGCTGTTTTAAAAGCAGCCCTGGTGACCAAGTGTCCAACAAGCCCAAATCAGTCTTCTCTGACCTTCACCATCGTGTCCCTGGGATGCGGCTGAGGCTGCATGAGAAGAGGGCCATCTGTCAATCGACAGCAGCACAGAGACTAAATGAATGTATTTCTTTGTGAAAATAAAATTACAAATTTCTTTCTTTTTTTTTTTTTATAAATTTCTTTTTGTAAAAATTCTATAAAATTGAAGAGCCGATAAAATCTTGAAAATGTCCGTAATTTAAGATCAATACCCAGAGACAGGAAGTGTGAGGATGGTGCAGGATAGAACAGGGTTTAGATCCTTTGTTCATAGGGTTGCTGAGTTGTACTCGACTCAACAGCACCTATCAACAACCACCACCACCCACAGGTAGCCCATGCCTGTCTTTTCCTTTTAATCACGATGGAAGTCATGACTGAGGGCAACATCAAGGTCGAGGTCAAGGTAGAGATGGAGATGTTAAGTGTGTAAAGAAAAGATCATGGACTGTAAGACCAGAAGGAACTAGATGGTGTATGACTATCAAGGTCAATGTCTCTGAGGAATCACAGTATGAACTACTGGGTAGAGTGGGAGCAGACTGTGGAATGAAACTCACAATCACACACACACAAACAAACACACGAGGCCAAGCTTACTAGCATGACAGAGACTGGTAATGGCCCTTAGTCACCCCCAGGGCCCAAGCTGTAAGGCGAGCCCAGTCAGCGCCTGTGGACAGCAATGAATGAATGAAGAAATGACCCCCCCACCCTACAGCTTAAGAAACCAAGATCACAGGAGTGAGATGACTTTCTCAAGTCACAGCCAAGGAGTGAACTTGAGCTTGCCTTTCCCCTTCGGTACCTGCCACAGGGCCTGACACCTAACAGGTGCTCGATAAATGGTCTGCATTTGAACTATCAGTTCTGCAGTGTTTAGAGCTCAAGGAGCTAGGGTGTCAGCCTTGTAATCTGCTGGTTCATTTCTTGTTAACCTTCATTTATAAATTGACCTTACAATGTCTTCAAGCCTAGAGGACTGCTAAGGGTATAAGCCACCACTTGGGTTTCTTGTGGGAGAAACAAACCCAATCAAGTCAGGACCCCGGAAACCAGCTGCTCCCTCTGATCAGGAATGAGGCAGGACCTCGGCCTGACAGCCAGGCGCCCGTCACCATTTCAGGCCAGTGCCCTTTCCCTGGGCGCCTGGCCAAACCCCTGAACTCTACGTTCCATGTGCTAGAGGTCCTTCCGGTCCGTCTGAGTGCCGATGACCTGAATGTGATCCCAAGCTCTGTGGGCTGCCCTCTCTGTGCCACGTGCTGCATCCCCGTGGGTGAGGATGCCCTGGGAAAGCCTGGGAGCTGGTCTGCCTTTCATCTCCCACATTCTGAGAGCTGCCAGTGAGGGGGCCTGCTGTGGCTGACAGCGGCTGCCGCCACCCAGGCACTCTAACCCCAGAGGAGGGAGGAAATTGCCTCCATCAAACACAAAGCACACACCAGTGTCCACTGCCCAGTTACACCACCAAGCAGGGACAACCCAAGTACCTGTCAACAGGTGAGTGGACAAACAGAATGTGGCCTATAACTGGATCCTGGGAGGATGGTGGCAGGAATGAACCATCCAATCTAGATCTCTTTAGTGACAAACACAGAAAGCTGAAAGCATCCCCTATAAAGTCTGCTGAAACCAAACAATAACTTAGCTTAACAAATGAGCCTGCCTTGGACATTATGTTCAAGAATTACTTACGTGGGTTCAAACTGACAACAGCAACTTGAAAAATCAGATGCGGATCTAGAGGGACTGAGTTTATGTAGATGTTGTTGTTTGTTGCTGAGTACCAGAGTTGAAACCAACTCACAGATGATCCTATAGTGGTTTTCCAGAGGCTGTAAATCGCACAGGAGTTCACTGCTCATCTTTGTCCCATGGCTTTGAACAATGGACCTTTGTGCTGGAAGCACAATTCTGAAAAGGCAGGTGAGAATGGCTGCACAACTCAGAGATAAACAGTACGTGTGCTGTCCAGTCACTTGTGACTCATAGCAACCCTCTGAACAACAGCTCTGAACCCTGCTTTATCTTGAGCCAACCTCACTGTCTCTAACAAGAGTCAGTCCAGCTCATCCAGGGTCTTCCTCTCTTGCTCTACACCCTTCCAAGCATGATGTCCCTCTCCAAGGACTGGTCCCTCCTTGTAGCATGCCCAAACTATGTCAGACAAGGTTCAAAATCCTTGCCTCCAAAGAGCAGCTTCCAGGACAAACCTGTTTGTTCTCCTAGCAGTCCATGGTATATTCAACACCTTACTCCAGCACCACAACTCAAAGGCATCAATTTTTCTTCTATTATCCTTACTCATTGTCCAGCTCTCTGATGTACTACAAGTAACTGCAAAGACTACGATGTGGAACAGGTGTACCTTAGTCTCTAGAGCGACACCATTGCTCTTCAGTACTGTGGACAAGGCTCTGATAAATTGAGTGGTATGTTTTTCTGAATATATTCTCAACAAAATAAATAAAATTTTAAAATGTGAGCTCAAGGCTGAGGTGCCTGCAAGCACATTTTGGAAGCTGTCCTGACTACATTCTGCTACTGGCCTAGATTATAAGCATTTGACTTCCCCAACATGGTTCTGTGTGTCTGTGAGATACTGCATGGGATTTTGGACCCGGTAAAGCTAATAAGACTGGTGCCGAGACAAGTAGAAAGAGGTACAGGAGCATGAGAGACACGGCTGACCTCATGGGAATGGATTTTGTGTTGTTAATGATGTTGAAGTTGGTAAAGGTCAGACATGGACATCGCCAACGTAGATTCAAACCACATGCTGTTGGAAATGTAGCAGAGTTTCTTACCACTGAGCCATCAGAGTTCCCTTTAAGGAAGTAACAGACTACAATTCTGGGCCAAGGATGACTCAGGACACAGTTCTTTGATCAGAAGCCTCTCCAGAGAATAAGCAGACCTCTCTCTGGCCCTCAGCCTCATTGTCTGGCCTCTGCCTTGCTCCTGTCAGTGTCGTAAAGCTCTCTGGCTCCACCGAGAAGTGCCCAGAGGTGCCCCAGGCTGGCAGTAAGGCTCTCCTCTCTCCCACCCAGAGGTCAGCATGTTCACTTGGCCATCTCACTGTGTGGCTGAAAAACCACCACACGAGACCACTGCACATCAGGCTCCTGGTTCTACTGCTGCTGGTATTCTGCTGAGAACAAATACATCAGTAGAGCCCAAACCCACTATCACACTGTGAATCAATATTACCATGGTTTGAGAGTCAGAGAGTTAATTCTCTGATTGTCTGAATCACAACCGTCCCCTATGTCTCCATAGCCTAAACTTCACAAAAGCAGACTGCTTCGTCTTTCTTCCTCAAATATGCTGGTGGGTTCAAACTGCTGATCTTTTGGTTAGTGGCCGAGCACTTTAAGTACAGGGACACCTGGATTCCTTATCTACCATTACAAAGACAAATATAATCCAAGCAGCATACTTCCTTTTCTTCTGATTTCAAGAGCTAATCAGGACCCTTCCATGGTTCCCTCCAAGCCTTAAGGGTCCTTGGCTACACTTTTCCTGCTAGGAAAGGGTCTGTATCCCAGGACCACTGTGTGACCCCAGCTGCCTCTGCCCTCGGAGCCAGATGCCAGCCAAGGAGATGACTTGTACAGGGATGAGCTTTGGCAGCTGACTACGGGGCGCCCAGTTCTGGGGTGCTGTCTGTGCTACAGCCTGTACAAGGAGCAGGGAAGGCCCCTGGAGTTGCACAACCACCGTCCACGCCCCTCTCAACCCTGCTCTGTGAATGGAAACAGATGTCCCTGGCTGCTTCGTTCTTGGAGAGCCAGGCCTTGACCTCGGTTCACCCATCATCCTGTCACTGACCTTCACCCACCGTCTACCCTGACCCCACAGTTGACTGTCCGCCCGGTTAAGGTGCTCCCAGCTCCTCCTTCAGATTCCAGCCAGCAGCTCCCTCCCTGCCTAGGGCGTGTTTCAGGCCTGGCCACCCAGGATGTGCCTCTATCCATATGGTCTCCCATGCTTCCCTCTGCCGTCCCACAGAGCTGTGGGGAAGGGCCCCTCTGTGTAGGATGCTAGACAGTTAAGTGTACAGGTCACAGAGGCAATGGGGAATGCCCCCAACCAGCAAAAGAGACTGTTTCTTCTCAGGGCCTGGACCACCCACAGCAGTGCATAGGATCCCATCTCTTGGCTTTGGCTTCCCTCATCATGAAATCTTCCTGTGAAGTGCCTCTCCCTCCACCTCCCCTGCACAGAGAATCTCCACTCCTTTCCAAATGCAACGTCCAGGAGTCAGGTCTGACTCAGAGCGACTCTGATGCAGAGTGAAGCTGCACAGCAGGGTTTTCTGTCGTCTTTACAGAAGCAAACAGCCTCCTCTTCCTCCAGGAGTTGGGCCTGAACTGCTCATCTTAGAGTAAGCAGGTGAGTGTTTTAAATACTACACCACAGGGCTCCTCCTCAGCTCTTAGGACTACTGTTGTTGATGGTGATGTGTATCATCAAGTTGGAACTGACCCATAGCTGACCCTCCAGCAAGTTTTCAGAGGCAGTTAAATCACACAGGAGGAGACTGCCCATCTTTCTCCTGCAGAGAAACTAATGGATTCAGGTGCCTGCCTTTGGGTTGGCAACGAAACTCCTTACCACCAAGCCATCAGAGTTCCCTTCCCATATGACTAAAAATGTGTGATATCAACAGCAGTCCTGGCCTTAGAACCACCTGGAATGGGTTTGAATATGCCTACTCTCCAGCCTACCACAGACAAAGTGGGTCGGAGTCAGAACCTGGTCAGTCAATAGTGGTCCAAAATCCCCGTGGTCCGGGTAAGAAGTCAGAGCTGGACACGCAGGGTTCCTGTGTCTCCCTGGTCTCTACCCACTCATGCACCAGGCTCCTGTGGCCACAGGGCCTTTGCAGCTGCCCAAGGCGCTCTTCCTGTTCCCTGTGCTCAGCCAGTGAAGGCTTCCTAGCCCTCAGACAAGTGCCTCCCAGAAGTTCCCTGACTTCTAGAGCAGGGCAGCTCCTGGAACCAGCCTCCAGCCTCTCTGTAGCCCACACTCTCACAGGACCTGCCAGCACTGCGGGTGGAAGGGACGCTTCTTTGTGACCATGCTGGACTCTCCCAATAAATAGTAAACACATTATGGGCAAGGACTGGGACTCTTTTCTCCTAGGATTTTCCCACCTCCTGTGGCCCAGTGGGTTAGGCACTGGGCTGCTAACCAAAACCTCAGTGGTTCAGATCCTCCAGCCACTCTACAAGAGTAAAGTTTCTGTAAAGGTGTATAGCCTTGGAGACCCAATGGGACAGTTCTACTCTGTCCTCAGGACCACTACGGGTCAAGACTGAAGCAGCAGCAATGAGGACCATGGGCCTAGCATACAGGAGGAGCTGAGGGAGCATAAATCGAGGGGATAAATGGACACCTCCACCCTCCCCACTGGGCTCGGGCCCAGGAGACCTGGGCTTCTGTAGTGGGCCTTCCTCATGCCACTCACTGCCCTGAGTTATCTGACAGGAGGGCCAACAGGGGAGTTCAGGGGAAGGGAGAGAGGGCAGGCAGGTGGCCTGCGTGAACTTGGAGGCACTCTACAAGGGGCTGCTGCGAACCCTCAGACAACCCATTTGGGATAGCTATTCTATCTCCATTTCACAGAGAAGGAAACTGAGGCAAAGAAGGGAACACAGGTGCCTAGTTCTACTGGCCAGAGTAGGACGCTAGCCCAGCCTGCCCTATCTGGTGGTCACTTCATTTCCAGAGAAGCCACAGGGAACTCTAAATGGGAGTTCTAAACCAGGTGGGGAGATGAGGGTGTTGCCCTGGCTAGGAGGGACACCTCTGCTTGAGCTGGACCCCCCATCCTGCAAACACCATTAAGAGCTGAGGATGCTGGCCTGTCTGGTGGCCAGGAGCCCTCTTTGCCAGGAGCCCTGCCCAAGGAGAACTGGTAACTCAGCCCGGTTCCATTCAACCCTGGGGATGCCATTGTCAGAACCTGCATGGTGCTCCCACCAGTCACCTCCCTTCTCCCTTCCTGGAGGTCACAGATCCAGGCCATTTGGGCGGGGTGACCTGCAGGGCGGCCTGGCTTCCGGACATGCCCAGCTTCCTGCTGCCCTTCCTGCCGGGGACTGGAGAGCACTTTAGCTTGGCAGGGACTGAGAACAAGGGCAGACAAAGAAACCTTGACCCTTGTTGTGCAATGCCTGCTGCAAACAAATCTATCACCTGGCATAAACAGGCTGTCTGCAATAAATCAGTGTGACAGGTGCATAAATCTAGACAGCGGTGCCTGGCTCAGCGTAAGGAGAGGTGACTGCCCGCTGCTCGGGCCTCTACTGCCCTCCTTCTCACCTGGCCCACAAGGATCAGGTGCCAGCCTCCTTCCTAAGCCTGACTTTCTGTTGCTGCAGGGTCACAGGCACTGCCCCAGTCAGTACGGGGCTGCAGACACTGGGGTATTTAAAACTGAGGTGTTTCCCACAAGGGACTGCTGCACTGGGGAAGACGGGCCAAGAACCAAGGCATAAGAAGGCTGCCAAGCTAGAGATATCAACAGCAAGAGGCAGCCACTCTGTCCTCATGTTGGAGGGACCGAGAGAAGAGCCAGCATCTCTGGACTCCAGAACCTAAAGTTACCCAGGAGATGCTGGGACCAAGCATGCAGGGCAAAGCTGGGGCCCCAGAGGAGACTCAATCACACTAGAAGCAGAGTCCAACATGCAGAGAGAAATTCCCTCTGCCCCACAGCCTCTCTCCAACGCCATCCACTGACTGAACAGGAGACACAGGAGCCAGGACATCACTGTCAACAGGAGGCAGTCCCTGCATTGTGACCAGAGCAGGGAGAAGGAGCATCTAAGGAAGCCAAGGCCAGGGCTGTAACCACTATTCCCTACAGAACAGTCCCCTCCCCACCTGAATGGGCTCACAACAGGAGAGGGAGAAAATGTAGAACTCTCAAAATCCTCAAAAAGACCAAACTTACTGGTCTGACAGAGGCTGGTGGAACCCTTGAGGCTGCACCAGCTAGAAAACCTTCCAGCCTGGAACTGATGTCTTCCACTGGCTCAACTGTCAACCCAACAATCCACTGACCCATAAGGTGGACAGTAACAGCAGAGGGGTACTGACCCCTTACAGCAGTGAGGTGTTCAAGATCCAAAGGACAGCATCTGTCCAGGGAGAGACTCAGAAGGCAACACAGGACAGGAAAGGAGGAAAGGAAACAGGAAACCCAGAGAAGAAGTAGGAGGAGTGTTGTTACAATGTAGGCACTGCAACAAAAACCATGAACCAAAATGTGTGTGAATGGCTGCCTGGGAAAGCAATTTCCTCTGTACTCTCACCCAAATCTCAATAAGAAGTTAAAAAAAAAACCAAAAAACAACAACAAACCAGTCCTCCTATAAACAAGTGATTTATTTGTTCCTTTCCCTTCTTTGAACTGGACCTGAATCTGACAGTCAAAGACAGCACAGAGAGGGCTGTTTACTGGGCATCTCTCACAGGCAGGGCCATGTTCTGGGAGGGGACAGAGGAGACTGCTGCTTTCCCAGGAGGTCACCAGAAACTGGAAACAGGCAGCAAGGACAAAAAGTCACCACAAGATAATGTGGTGTGTGGTGACAGTGGGGAGAACAAACTGACCACAGTGACTTGGCCAGTGGTGGGCAAGAAGGCCTCTGAGCCGGTGACATCACAGATTAGAACTAGAATGACAGCATTCTGTTTATTAGGCTGATAGACTAGAATGATGGGAAGAATTCAAATGAGGAAAGGGGCCCACAGGGCAGAAAAGGTAGAGATTACTTCCAGGTATGGCAGTGCTGGTGCAAAGGCCCTGAGGTGGAACCAGCTGGATTTAGAGCAAACATCCGAGCATAACCAATACACGGAGGGGCCTCAACTCAGCACCTAGACACAAGCAGAGGTTTTTGGAAACAGCAGTTTGCAATCCTGCTTCTGCCTCGGCCCCGTGACTCCTGCTCCCCAGCTCTGGCCATCACTGGCCTGCATTATTAGCTCTTATCCAGTCCCCTTCCAACTCCCAGTTCAGTGGTCATTCAAAGTTCTTGAGTGGATGCTAGACCGTGCACTGAGAAGGGTCTGGGTCCCTAGGGGAGGGAAGGGAGAAATGGGGCCGATAGGGGAAGCAAGGAAGGAGAGAGCCAGATGGGCAGGGAAGGAATGAGAGGAAGCAACTGGGTAAATGAATCCGATATATTTAGACACTGGAATTTCACGCCCCTAATTAAAAAGGAGAGGGGAGGAGGGAGATTTATCTGGAGTTGCCAGGAGACTCTAAGAAAGCTGGGGGCCTTGTGAAACCCCAGAGGGAAAATGACTGTAATTATACACTGGTGGGATACATCCCAGACTGGAAACCTGGCTCCTGACACCCTCTGCTGGAAGGAGTCAAACACTACAGAGCATCTTAACTCGCTGCCCTGGAGCTGGACCGCCTCAAAGCTGACCCTCTGCGAGTCTGTAGATCACACAGGAGGATACTGCCCATCTTTCTCCCTTGGCGCAGCTGGTGGGTTCAAACTGCCTGCTTTGGGGCTAGCAGGAAAATTCCTTACCTGCAAGGCTACAGGAGCGCCAATTACAGAAGCTGGTTATTTTAACTAAGTCAGTCAACACTCTTGGTACCAGCAGCCAGACGATCAAGAGATGAATTGCATTATGAAAGTCAGGGACTTCTCCAAAGTACTGAAGAGGAACAAATGTCAGGCTGAAGACTAAGGTGCGCCTGATCCGGGCCACAGTCTTTGCAATTGCATGCTATGTGCTGGAGAGCGGGACAGTGACTAGGGATGATAAAAAGAGAATTGATGCCTTTGAGCTGTGGTGCTGGAGAAGAGTATGGAATATACCATGGACTGCTAGGAGAACAAACAGGTTCATCCTGGAGAGGGCGAATCCAGACTGCTCCTTGAAGGCAAAGATTCTGAAACTTCATCTGACATACTTCGGTCATGTTGCAAGGAGGGACTGTCCTTGGAGAGGGAACGTCAGGTTTGGGGTAGTGGAGGGACGGCGCAGGAGAGGAAGACCCTCGATGAGATGCATCGATTCTGTGACTGGGGTAATGGGAATGGATGTGGCAGAGACAGTGGGATTGGCACAGCATAGAGCAGTGTTTAGGGCTCTTGTACAAAGGGTCACGATGAGTCGCAAGCGACTCAACAGCACATAACAACAACAAAGGGAGAGATTTCCTACTTTATTAAATAAATGTGTCAAGTTTCAACTAGAGTCTGCCTGAAGTTAATCCATCACCCCTCAGACAACGAAAGCAACTGCAGAGCGGCCTGTGGGAGAAGCCAGCTGGGGAACGCCCCTGGTTTATCACAGTTGCATGGGGTGGGGCCAGCGTTCCCAGTAAGGGCCCGTTGGGTGAATTCTGTACATGGAGACAGTGGGGGTACCCAACCCTGCTTAGCGACCTGGAAACTGTTCACGCGCGACTCTGTTGCTGCAGTCAGGTGTTGTCAAGGGCTCTGATTCATAGCAACCCATGCTACTGAATGAAACCCTGCCTGGCCCCACCCAAGGACGAAACCCTGGCAGGCCCACCCCATCCACAGAGTCGCTGTCGGGCCGGAGCCGCTGTGTGAGCCCCCGTGTCCATCCATCCTGTGCAGCGCTCTGTTCTGCTGACTCTCTGCTTTGCCAAGCATGATTTATTTACATAAGATATTAAAGCAGCTCCCTGGCACTGAACAGGGATTAGAGGCGTTGACTGACCTACCAGAGGGGACAGAACATTTTCCAAGATGCTGGCAAAAATTCTTATTTTGGGGCAGTTCAGGAGATCACGTGTATGAACCTCCACTAAGGACAGCATGCTTCGGCAAGCAGAGAGGCATCGAAGGAGAAGACCCTCCCGAGATGGGCTGACACAGTGGCTACAACACGGCCGAGCACCGACTGTGAGGCCAGGCAGGCCTGGGCAGCGTCTCGCTCTGTTGTACATGGGGTTACTCTGAGTCAGAACCAATTCAAGGGCACCGAATAGTAACATCAGGTCAAAAACCCGCTCCCCAGGGACGCTGGCCACCTTGACCAAGGCCCACGCCCAACCTCTGCTTGGGAGTGAACATGCGGCCTTCCCTAAGACAGAAGCCGACACAGCACACTGACCTGCCTCCCCTTCCTGGGAAAGGAGGCCAGCTGCCCCTTCTACCTGGGAGGCCAGGGGACAAGGCCTCTCCACAGTCCCATGCTGAGCCTGGGCCTGGAACCAGCACGCAAACAGCAAAAGCTGACAAGAGGGATCGGACTCAGTGAAGCCGAGTTCCTGCTCTCCAGGTCGTGCGTCAGCACACGGTGCAGCCTTCCTTGTGCTGTGTTTACCACGTGGCCCAGGAAGTGGGTTAATTCCTCAGGGCCTCGGTTTCTGGAGTAGAAGCTGCCACGTGTCTCTAGCTCCCCTCGAGGACTCGCGGATGTTGGTCCCAAGCTGCTGCTGCTGCAGCCATGGCCCCTCCCGAGCAGCCTTGGTAGAAAACGTTGAGGGTGAAGAGGGTCACAAACTGTGGAATGACCTCCCTAGAAGGAGTGTGCACCCTCAGATCAGTGGAGGTTGAGATGATAACCCAGTCCCCTACGGGCATCAACATAGGACAACTCCGAAAGGCCAGGCTCAGAGCTCCTGTGGGGCCAGCTGGGCTCTCTGTTCAAGGCGCATCACATCCCACTGTCCCGCTCTGTCCACACCTGCCTCAGAGAAACTTGAGACAGATGTAATGAAAATGATTTTGCAAACTCTGAAGAGGGGGACAGAAGAAAGGTGTGATGGCAGAAAGAAAGGCCATCAAGGGGGCATGGAGGACAGAGTATGGAGGACTCGTGACTCCTCCCAATGATGGCCATGTCCTAGTCCTGCCACTTGTGGCTGTGTTATCAGACATGACCAAACAGACTTTACAGATGTGACTAAGTCATGAATCTGGAAATGAGAACAACATCCTGAATTAACCAGGGGGAACCAACAGAGTCACGGAAATTCTCATAATGAAAAAGAAACAGGAGGAGCAGCATCAGAGGACCATGTGACAGCAGAAGCAGTTATCAGGGACGGAGGGAAAGGGTGAAAGGGAGAGGGAGCAGGACGGGGGGGCTGCAGACGCTAACAGCTGGCTCTGAAGATGGAGGGAAGGGCCATGAGCCAGGGGCGGGGGGCAGCCTAATTCAAGCTGGAAAAAGCAAGGGACTGCTGGCTCCCCAGTGCCCGGAACAGCTCGCGGAGTACAGTAAGCATTCAAATACTGGATGGATGGATAGACGGATGTAGACTGAAAGGTATGATGGGAGTAAAGATAAACACACTGATGGGCAGAAAGGTGTGTGGGTACAAAGATGAGCAAACAGGAGATTAAACAGGAAAATGGAATGATCTGAGTGAACAGGAAGATGGAGAACAAGAAGGTAAGTGGATGGAAAGGTAAGTATATGGAAGGAGAGACGGATGGAAGGAAACACAGAAAGACAGAATGGATAGTTCAAAGGGCAAGTGGATGGAAGGATGGGTGGGTGGGTGTAAGAATGAATGGATGGAAAACTGTATCGATAAAGGATGGGTGGGTAGGTAGTAGAACGAATGGGTGAGAAGTGGCATGGATGGAAAGACAGGGAAGTGGAGAGGAGACAGACGTAAACGAGGAAGAGGAGGCGAGTGGAAGAATATAAACAGGATGGGCAGAAGGAAGATGGGAGGGATGGCGTGTTGGAGGGACAGACAGTAGTACAGGTAAGTGGAAGAACGGGTGGATAGGTGATGGGAAGGATGGATGTAAAAATTCCCCAAGAGGCTGGTACCAGTTGGTCTGGATGGACATTGGTGACGCTCACCATCTGTAACTTTCTGGCAGAGAATTTTGTTGCCAAGTGACAGAAGTCAACAGGCTGTTCGCGCCTCTAATCCTCTGAACCAAATTCCATAATCTTCTTATCTCATCAGCAAATATCTATATTTCATGAACTCCCCACCTGATGCCTGGCTCCCACGCACAGCTGGTGACTTAGCTGCTTTTTCTCTATGGTTTGATAATCCCAGTTCAAAGCAATAGCCTCAACTTCTCCCCCAACTAGATAGGCTCCTCAGGGCTCTGGTCTCTTTCAAAAAAAAAAAAAATAAAGAGAGAGAAAGACTTGATCACCTTACACAGCTGCTTTAAGCTCTCAAAGAGCACGCTGTGGTTCTGAGAACAAGTGCAAACGCCAGGGTCCTCAAGTCCTTGACATCCAGGCCACAGTCATATGCATCTGCCTCCTTTCTTGCCCATCTCCCGTGGCTGATGCCCTGTGGCCACACAACCTGAGATGCTTCTCCATTCCAAGAACAGATTCTGTTCCCTCAAGCCTCCAAGCGTCTGTACAGTCAACCCAGGTCACAAGAAGACTAGAAGCTTCCCCTTACTCTTCCAGTGACCAGTAGCCATGATGTGAATGAGGAAGTCCAAGCTAGACAACTGACAAAGGAGAGAGGGCCTGGACAAGCAGAGGCCATCTTGGCTGTTCCAACTCTACCGTGCTCCTGCCAAGCTCCCAGCCGCGTGGCTGAGTCAGATGAGACCACTAGAAGAGTTTCCCCGCTAAACCCCAGCCAACCCACGGAATCACAAGACAGTCAGAAGTCATGGATCTTTTAAGCCCATGGGGGTCGGGAGACTGATAACACAGCAGGAGATGGATGCTACAGCCTAGCTGTCTCTTTAGATGTAGTAAGATTGCTCTTTACCGTACTCCTTGCCCCTCACGTGGTGAGAACCGCAGACACTCAGGAATTACTGGTGTAATAAAAGAAGAAATAATGGAGCAAGGAAATGAATGCCCTCAGGGATTAATAACTTCTCCTTCATCATTCCTAGCAATGGCACGTCCGACGGCCCTAAGGTCTGCACCACATTCTAATGAGTTACTCCTTCCTGTCCCCTGACTAAGAAGAAGCCTGGTGGCAGTGTGGGAGAGGGAAAGATGGACCACCTCCCCCATGCAATGAGCTGTCTCTGAAAACCCACCGGAGGGCAGTTTAACCATCTAATGGGTGAAATGGGCCCCACAAACATTAACCTTTTCATAAATTATATGCTAGGACATTTGAGGTAACTTCCAGGTTTCCACGTTGCAATTGTGCTATTTTCAAGTTTTCACTAGAAAAGCAATGTTAAATGACAAAGTAGCTTTCAACTTGTGAGGTTTCTGTAAAGTCTGGTGTCCTCCGCTGCCTCTTCAAGGCTGACGGTGGAAAGTGCTTCCTCCTTTATGGCTGGGATGGCCTCATGCACCATTAGCCACTGTGCAGGGATGTGAACTTCCCAGCGCACTGATTCCGCTAAATGGACGGATGGCCTGGGAAAGGAGCTAGGAGGCCGGAGGCCCCAGTAAAATCCAGGTTCCAGGACCACTGAGAAGATGCAGATTCTCTGTGCCTCACGGCTAAGTTCAAGTGGTCTTTCACCCCGGGGTGAAGCTGCCGATTTGGAGATCTGGAGCAGGATACGTGCCTCCCAGAGTAGGGGATGGGAGGGAACTCAGCCATGATGAAGGCTCAGCTTCGTCCCCAACGCCTATCTTCTGGGGTTTTTTTCTTCTACATTTTTAATTCTCTTGTTTGACGCATCTGCTGGAGACTTAGGGTAATTAAAACGGTGGCAGGGGCTGAAAGATAAAACAGCTATTTGAGGGAGGAGTATTTCTCCAGCTGAGCTAGGGGATCAATTAAATCCCTGGCTGAGATATCAAATCATTAGCACCTCTGTAATCTGGAGGGAGGTTCAGCCTCGGGCCAGCTGCAGGGGGGGGGAGCTTGAAGATTCTGAGACTGATGGGGAGGCAAAGTGGGAGCCTGGGCATCACGGGGTGTGGAGGGGCACCCTAAAGATCTTGAGGCTGATGGGGAGGCAGGGGAAGGAGCCAGGTGATAGACGTGAGGGAGACGGGTGCCAGGGGGTGCAGGAAACAGGATGTGGTATCCGGGCGTGCCCTAGTGAGATCTGGATGTCAAGGTCAGCTGAGGAACAGAGCCTGGCCAGAGGACCACACTCTGAGGCCACATTCTCGGGCCTGTTCTTTTCAGAGGGTTGAGGTTGTACAGATCCAGGATGACTGTGAACCTCAGAATCTTACCTGTCTTCTAACAAGGTTTTAACAAACTGCTAAATTCAGTAACTGGCTGCAAAATGTGGAAAATGGTGCGTGGTCTCTCTCTGGGTTTGTCTCCTCATCATTGACTTGTTTGTTGTTGTGTACCATCAAGTCAGAACAGCCCCACAGCTGACCCTGGCTGACTTTCAGAGGCAGTAATAGAACGGGAGGAGATCATCCACTTTTCTTCCGCGGATTTGAGCTGGTGTATTTGAGCCGCTTACTTTTGGGTTGGTAGCACAATTCCTTATCGCTAAGCAACCAAGGACAGGTAAAAAAATGACTCCATCAAGCAAAATGTCTGAAATAAAGAGGGCAGACTTCTCCTCTCACCCTCACATGTTCTAGACCACGGAGACCATGGAGTAATGTGGAATTCACTGGCTGGTTCTTCCTTGGATTTGCTCTTCCAAGAGTGCAGGTTCCTCCCTGAACATGAGCAATCCGTGCTGCTCAGCAGACTTCTGCAGGGCTCCGTGGTTAAGACTGACCAGGAAGAATGGTCTAGCACAGAGCACTACTGCCCAGTGAGACGCTACCCATTACAGCAGCGCTATCTGCAACTGGCCGTGGGGATGGTGGGAGTGGAGCTGTGTTTCACTCTCTTTTCCATGGAGTCTCATCAGTCAGAACTGTCTCAACAGTAACTAACAGCAACTCAAGCTACCTTACAGCCAGTGGTGGTACAGGCTGTGGAGACCCTTCCAAACCACTAGTCATCTCTCCGGATGCTTCCAGTCTTAGACCCCATGATTCTTCTCCTTAGATTCTCCACTGGATGCTAAGATGGGGTCCAGTACCAGCGGCCAGCAGCTGTGCCGTGAGGTACTGTCGTGGCCTCTGACAGGAGCTGGGTTCTCTCTCTCCACCATTCAGAATGCTGCTGCTGTTAAGTCCAGTGAGCTGAGGAGGACTCACAGGGACATCATGAACAACAGACAGAAACTCTGGCCTGGTATGCACCCCCTCAGGGACGCTCATGCCCTCTGCTGCAGCCGCCGTGTCCATCTGTCTTGTTGAAGGTCTTCCTCTCATTCACTGATGTCTTTTTCCAAGGTCTCGCCTCTCCTGACAACATGCCCACAGAATGTGAGGTGCAAGTTTCACCATCCTCGTCTCTTAAGGAACACCCTGGTTGTCCTTCCTCCAGGACCATCTGTTTGTCCTTTTGGCAGTTAATGAGATACCCAGTGCTCTTTGCCAATGTCACAAGTCAAGGCTTGATTCCTCTGTGGTCTTCCTTATTCAATGTCCAGCTTGCAGATGCACAGGAAGCAACCGAAATCACCACGGCTTGTGGAAGAAACTGAGGCAACAAGAAGGGGAGTCATCAGTTCAAAGTCACTCAGTCAATGTCAAAGCCAGAAGCTCATTCAGCACCTGGCCCGTTACACTTAGCTGTCCAGTTGTTGTTGCTGATAGGGACCACTGAGTCGGAATCGACGCATAGCTGACTCTCCAGTAGGTTTTCAGAAGCAGCTTATTCACACCTAATTCTACCTTATTCTGCACAGGAAATAAACACAGAGGCTATTCACCTTGAAGAAGTCAGCCTGCAAGATGCTTGACGGGGCAGCTATCTTCATCATGAACCCTCCTTCCTGTGTCATGTTCCTCTAGGAAGTCCTACAACGCTGGAAGCCAGCAGCCCGGCTAGGCCAAGCCTTGTTTACCGATGGGGAAACTGAGGCCCAGATGGGCCCCACAAGGACTCCAGAGTCTTTGGTGAGCTGGATGGAAATGTGAACTCAGGTCTCATGTATCCCATTCCTGATTGCTAGGTCCTCTCCAGGCCTTAAAACTCATGTACACACTTATGCACACAGGTCTCAGCTCAGGGGTCTCCTGCTCAGACAGGCCTTTTGAGACTCCACTTCCTCCAGGTCCTAAGAAGCCCCTAAGAAGTCCTAATATGCTCCAGGGATGGTGCATTTGCAGAGATAGCCCTAAAGATTACCAGGGCCCACCAGGCACTAGCTCCGACATGCAACAACAGGCCAAGGGCGGGAACCTGGCTGGACAGGTTTTCTCGCCTTGAACAGAACAACCGAGAGTTCTAGGCACCTGAGTGGCTGAAGGTCTTTCTGGACTTCTTTCCTTGGGCCCTTCTCCCAGACACTGTGCCCGCCTGAAGTTACATGCTAGGAAGAGGCTGGTCAGGCGGTCCCTGAGGTCTGCACAATCAGACAGCTTAGGCACAATTGCAAATCCTGCCCTATTAAGCGGCAGTTAGCACCTCACCCTCTAAATTACATCAACTCGAGTGTTTAATAATGTCTAGCCAGGGAGACGATCTGGCTGGATGACAATGTGCTCTGAGGGGAAGCTGGCTCTTCCACGGACAGGAGGATCAGAACCAGACCGTGGAGGCCCATTAAGTCGTCTCCGAAGAGCCTGGAACCTGACTGATTCCGGAGCTAACAGCCCAAGCGAGAGTAAGCCTTCTGTGCAATTTCTGGTCACGGAAGTGTCCCCACTGACAACAGGGGACTTATTTTTCTCTCCAAATACATTTGCAAATGGTCATTTCTCATCCTCAAATCAATACATCATCAATCGGAGAAGCCAAAGTCACATAGCACCTCATTAGAATGCTTTCGGTAGGAATGGATACACTGTCTTATTAAGCTGGCCCCAGAGGGGCACTAGCCTTCAAAAGGCACAGACTGGGTTACAATATAAAGCTCTAGTTCTCTGAAGCTGTGTGACCTTGACCAGGCCCTCAACCTCTCTGGGCCTCACTCTCCAAGCAGAGAGCTACCGAATCCAAAGGGACCGAGAGACAGTCTGGCGGCTTGTAAACTGACGCACTGTACAGGCAGAAGAGACTGCTCGTCCCTTGCTGAAGATGCCAGTTCTGGGCAGTGTGGGCCTTCTGCTTATCACCGAGGTTTAGGCAGCCTCAGGTTCAAATGCGTTCTTAAATAATTAACTCTTCTCCAGACTTTAATCTTCAAAGCCTTCCGTGCCTGCAGCTGCAGCAGCAAGGTGATAAAGCAGAAAGCAATTAAACTCCCACTCTAGTTAAAGAAAGGCCGGGGGCCATGGTCTCACAGCGCAGAGGACGGAGGCTAATGATGTCCAGGCGTCTGAAGGAACACTGGCCCTCAGGGCCTAATTGCAAATGGCAGAGGAGGGCAGACTGGGCTCCGGGTGAGAAGACAGGAAGGGGGTAGCAGCCCTGCCCATGGATGGCTTACTTGTGCACACGTACTCACCAACAGTGAACAATTTCACGTTGTCACACACCAATGGCACTATTTCAAGGGTTGGCTGGCCTCTGTCTCCCAAACCCGCTGCACCTTCTGACAGAACCAAAGCCTCTTTTCTTTTTTTTTTTTTCTATAATTATATTTTATTAATTTTCATAAACATTCACAGAGATTCTGGGCTTCCACCCATTCATTGTTGCACTATTCTCTCTACCCTCCTCCCAGTTTGTTCTTGTCCAAATGCCACAGTCCAAAGCCTCTTTTCAAACTGACAGTCCCCGACAGCGACGGAACATGCAGGACACAAGGCCAGCAAGGGCTGATTCGTGTTTGCTGGCTCATCTGCAGTGGACAGCTGACAAAGGTTTCACCACATCAGGGGAAGTGTTTACAACAGCTTAGGAAGTTAGCACAAGTAAGTCCCTGCGGACCCTGCTTCCCAGGTCTCTCCTCCGGCTCCTGGCACCTCCTGTCATACTCGCGGACCCTGCTTTCCAGGTATTTCCTCCGGACCCTGGTACCTCCTGTCATACTCGCGGACCCTGCTTTCCAGGTCTCTCCTCCGGCTCCTGGCACCTCCTGTCATACTCGCGGACCCTGCTTCCCGGGTCTTTCCTCCGGACCCTGGCACCTCCTGTCATACTCACGGACCCTGCTTTCCAGGTATTTCCTCCGGACCCTGGCACCTCCTGTCATACTCGCGGACCCTGCTTTCCAGGTATCTCCTCCGGACCCTGGCACCTCCTGTCATACTCGCGGACCCTGCTTCCCAGGTCTCTCCTCCGGACCCTGGCACCTCCTGTCATACTCGCGGACCCTGCTTTCCAGGTCTCCCCTCTGAACCTTGGTACCTCCTTTCATACTCGCGTTGCTAAAGCAGGAATGCTGACCACAGGGCCCCAAGTCAGTGAAGGGCTGGCTGTGGACTAAGCAGAATGACTGGGACGCTACCTGACCCTCACACTATCCTTTCATCACCATTCCCACCCTTGAACATAGAGAAGGTCCCATCTGGGGACAGTCTGGCATCATTATGCTTTCCTAGTGTTGGGACAGTAGGTCCAGTGGTCAGCCAGAGACAAGAGGAGAGCCGGATGTAACTGACTTAGACTTGCGACTCTAGGATCATTAAAGACAGCCCAGTCCAGAGGAGCAGAGACCCTGACAGAGGTGGGAGGCACAGTCTTCCTACTGCACCCCCTGACCATCCACCCACTCTGTCCAGGAACCATCTGACCTGCCAGAGTCATGGGACCCCTGACTCTCACAGAAGTCCCCTTTCAGGCTTTCCCCCAGAGGGTCTGGCTCCACTGCCCTCCCAGGTGCAGGTACAAGTCAGGAAATAAGCCAGGACGCCCCTGTGCACCTACTACAGGCTGCCGTCCTCGCCTTCCCCTATGGAATGCAGACATGCAGGGTCTTGCTAGCAGCTCGTGGAGACCTCGTCACAGCAGAATGAACGGTCCTGCGCAATTCGCGCAATCTAATGCACATCAGACCACCACGGTCCATGTGCTCCCACTGGATGGTTTTCATAGGCTGGTCACCAGGCATTTATTTCTCATGTTTTAGTCTGTTGCTGCTGTGAACCGCTGAGCTGGAACGGACCCACAGCTGACACTCCAGCAAGTTTTCAGAGGCAATTATTCGCTCAGAAGACGACGGTCCGCCTTTCTCCACAAAGCAGCTGGTGGGTTCAAACTGGCAGCCCAATTCCTTAGCACTAAGCCACCAGGGTCTAGAAGCTCCATCACTGGGGCAGTTCTGCTCTGTCCTATGACTTGTTATGAATTATAATCAAGTGGCTGATAGTGGGCTGGGTTTTAATTTGGTTTCCAAAGCCCTATCATGATTCTGACCAATGATCTCCTTTACTGAAGGAAAGAATCAATTCAGCTCTGAGGTTTTACACCTAATTCTGATGGTATTTTTTAGAATAATCATTTAAACATATATATATATCTATGCCTATCTATTCTAAGGGGAGCTCTGGTGGCCTAGTGGTGAGAAGCTGTGTTGCAATCCCGAAAGAGAAGGATGGGCAATCAGCTATGGGTCGGTTCCGACTTTACAGCACACGATATATTCTAAAAATAATCAACCAAACTACATATTATATTCATAATTTTATTTTAGTCAACAGAGTGTACCTTCTTGTTTCAGTAAGATTTCACCTCAACCAACCACCAGACCATATTCAAGTTATTCCGACAGAGCCAAAAATGTCTTTCATGGTTGGCTCTGCTAAACCAGTATCTAATAAAATCTGAACAGGCAACGGACTTCACAAGAAGATCCAGGCCTCAAGCACCTCAGACAGTGTGGCAGAGGGGAAGGATGATGAGATCCGCCCGTCTGCGTCCCTCCCTCTAGTCACACGTTGTTCCTCCATGCTTCCGTCTACACACACACTCATTCACCCATCTATCCTAACTCTATTCATCGTTCCTTCCTCCCACCATCTACCCATCTAACCATTATCCATCCACCCACTCTCCCTTTATCTTTCCATATACACACACATTCCTTACCCATCTAACCTACCTCCATTCATTGTTCCTTCCTCCTATCACCTACCCGTCCACTGTCCCTCCACCATTAATCCATCTACCACACATCCATCAATTCAACGTTCTGAGCGTCAGCACATTCACCCATTGTTCCTCACATGCAGTATGCCATCTTTCCTTTTTTCCTTCCATCTGAGGTTCTCTCTACACTCACCCCATACCACTGCATAGGTCAGGTGTATAACTGACAGAGATGTCCAGCTCTGGACCAGCTTTACCCTATCATGAAGCCAGACTGAGTTCAGCTCCACAGACCCAGCCCAGCCTTCCTCCACCACACCAGGGCCCTAAGGTCGTGGTCTTCCACGCCTGCTGGTGCCAGGAGACCAGCCCCTCACCTCTCAGGCACTGTTTGTTCAACCTGACTGGCTCTAAAGAGAAGACTGGCAGTCCGCTCTGTCCTTGCCATTTATTTAACAAAGGAGGGTGCTGGATGCAAACAATGAGATTTCTGCTGACAGCAAAATCAAGTCAAACAAAGTATTTCCTCTTAGGATAAAAAATGTTGCGTGCCAGCAGGGAATAAAGCTTTGGTATTTTTTTTTAAAAAAATCAGGTCAATTTATTCTATTGCTTTTAGCTTCTCAATCTTGCCTGATTAAATACTTGCTCTGGAAGGCTGAGGATCCAGGAGAAAACAATATTCGCTCCTGGTGACCTTCTCACTCCCCTCGAAGGAAAATCACTGCCCTAGATTTTCACAGTCTTCATGGAGGCGGAGAGAGTCAGCAGCCAACAGTCCTTAAAAGGTGTGAAAGTAAATGATGTGATTTTTCCAGTAATAAACCTTGGTTTGTGCCCCTAATAAAACACACATACAAGATACAACTGTCAGGAAACCAGATAGAATACTCAGTTATCTCGTTCAGAAGAACCCTGGAGGTGCAGGGGTTAGAGTTCTAGAATGCTAAAGAAAGGTCATTAGCTCACAGGAGTTGGGCTGCAGACCCAGAGGCCATACCTCTCCGGCAGTTCAAATCCACCAGCTGCTCAGTGGAAAAAGATAGACTTCTTCCATTTCTATTCTCAGAAACCTCACGGAGGGTCCGCTCGGAGTCAGTTCTGGCTGGTTGACAATGAGAGGGAGAGCTATGCACCCAGGGACCACCGTGCAGGAGAAAGATGTGGCATTTGCCTCCATAGAGACTTAAGAATTCTGGGAACCCTGTGAGGCATTCCACTCTATCCCGCAGGGTGATGGAATTGGAATGGACTTGATGGCCGTGGGGTAAGTTTGTTATTTAAAAAAAAAATACTAATAATTCTTCTAATAATCACTCGCCATTGCCAGCTTCATGCTAAATACTACAGTCAGTGGTTCACATGCATGATCTTGTTCAATCCTAGTGACAGCCTTCTGAAATACTTACTATTATTATATTATATATTATATTATTATATTATATATTTTATTATTATTATTATTATATTAGCCTATCATTAATTAGACCCATTTTACAGATGGGAAAGCAGAATTTCAGAGAGTCTAAGCAACCTACTCAAAGTGAAAAAGTGATAAATTTGAAGAATTAAGATTTTAACTCAGTCTGTCTGGCTCCAGAACCCACAGTTTTAGCTGCCACCTGGTACTTAAGATTTATATGAAAAAACTAGAAAATCTATAAACATAAAATCAAAATGGCAAAAACTTAAAAACCTCTGTTCAGAGACAAGCACTTGGGTTCTTGACGTGCACTCTTCTGCATTTCCCTCGCTTTCTTCACTTACACATGACATGGTGTTCTCTACTGTCTGAAAGCACTTCTGCAGTTAAGTTTCGGGTTGCACTGGGATTCTCTCTCTTTCTCTCTCTCACACAAACAACTGGAAGACACAGGAAGGCATCATAGCTGGATAAAACCTCCAAGGAACAAATGTTGGAGGTGAGACCAAAAACTGAATTCTGAAGGCTACATGGCTCCTGTCTTCTGACAAAGATCTAGGATTTATTTTGAAATGTGAGTGCTCGTAAGTCATCAGAAAGGATCACAGAGGAAGGAAGCTGGAAAAGGCAGTGACCACAAGTTGCTGGCCGTGCCTCCTATTTAGAGGTGGAGCCCAGGTCCCCTCCTCTAGGGTGTGGACGGGCTTGTGACCCTGCTCTGATGAATGGGTCAGGGGATGAAATTCTTGTATAACACCTAAGACTTGACTGTCAAAGTCCATGCAGGCTTCCGCTTGTTCGCAGGACACTGGTCTTAGTAATTCGGTAAGCCCAAGTGGAAGGCTCTGACAAACAGAAATGTTGAGAAAATCACAGTTGCTGTTGCTAGGTGCTGTCAAGGTGACTAGGGATCATAGAGACCCTATAAACAACTAATCAAAATGTTGCCTTCATCTGTGCCATCCCCACAAGGTCATGTCCAAACCCACTGTTGTGGTCACAGCACTAATCTATCTTGTTGAGGGTCTGAATTTCTGGCACCAGCTCCAGGGAAGGCTTCCTCTCACTTTCCATGAAGGAATGATGCTAATTGTTTGAGGCAGTTGATGTCACTGTCTCCTTCATAGTTCTAAAGGGAAGGCTTCCTCTCACTGTCTGCTCAGAAGAAAGGGTCCTTGTCTCCTCTAGTGTCTGTGGTCCCAGCATTCCCTGGAGAGTTCGACGGGTGTCAGCATCAACTTTCCCCTGGATGGAGGAGGTTCTCCGCAGGGACCTGGGTCTGCTTCCAGGCTTCCCTCCTGGCAGTCCTTGCCTGCTCTCCTCACTTCTCTCTCATTTTACCTCATAAAATAGAAGGTGTTAGGGGAGCTCTGGTGGCCTAGTGGTAAGGAGCTGCAACTACAATCCCAGAGGCGCATGGTTCGAATCCACCAGATGCTCTGCTGGAGAAGGAGGGACAATCTCCTCCTGTACCTGTCAGATCTGATTTGACGGTACACTCACACAAAAATAAGAAAATAAAATAAAAATAGAAGGTGTTACGAATCACACGCCTGAGAAAACCCTCGTACATCCAAGCAGAGAATAAGGACTGCATCTTATCCTTAATCGCCTGACAATCGATTAGCTTACTTATTCTATCAGATCACATTATGGGGATCATAACTTAACTGTCACAGCACATCATTATGGAAGTGTCAAGCCACAGAGACTGGCCTGAACGATGTGACGTGAGGGGCAGGAGACGACACAGTACAGTTCATGAGAGCCACCGTGTAAGAAGTCTAGCCACACTCTGGGGCCACCATTCTGGAGAAGTCACAGGGAAGCACTCTGACCAACCATCCCAGCTGAGTCCAGCCTCCTGGCATCCCTGAAAAGGGGCCGATCAATATGACTGATGAGACCATCTGGGAAGTGGATTCTCCTGAGTCCCTTCTAGCCTTTACATCCCACAGCAGAGGCCCGGGGTATCAGAGAGCAGAAACAGGCCATCCCTGCCACGTCCCGCCCATACTCCTGAACCACAGAACCCACGAGCATGGGAAATAATGCTCATATTATGCAGCCAAGCTCAAGGTGGACCACTGGAACAGAATCTGTTCTAGGAGAGGACTGGCATGGTTTCCTAGGGCTGCCATAATGAAGGACCACAAGATGAGGCTTAAAGTAATAAAAACTTACTCTCTGGCAGTTCTCACGGCCACGGGTCTGAATTCAGAGTGGGCAGGGCCACGCTCCCTCCACAAGCTCTAGGGACAATCCTTCATGTCTCCCCCAGCCTCTGAGAAACCGATGTGTTCCTTGGCTTGTGGCTGTGACCACGCCAATTTCCACCTCTGTTTGTGCTTGGCCATCTTTCCCGTGTGCTGTGAGCTAGGCATCTCTTTTCTTCTTATAAAGACACATGCCATATTGGACTAGGGGCCACCCTGATCCTACCTGAGCTCATGTGAACTAGTTGTGTCCACAAAGGCTTTGTTCCCAAGGTCAGCAATTAGGGCTTTAATATACCACTCTCTTTTAAAAATTGTAGTGAAACATTTATACTAGCAGGAGCTCTGGTAGTGATAAGCTGTGCTGCCAAGCAAAAGGTACACAGTTCAAATCCACCAGCTGAGCCACAGGAAAACAATGGATGATCTCCTCCTATGCAATTTACTGCCTCTGGAAACCTACTGGAATGCCAATTCTGAGTCGATTCCAACTTGACAATATATAACAACATAAGTAACAATGCATCTGGACTACTTTGACACCTGCAGTTCAATATCAACTACATCCATCATGTGCAAGCATCACCAATTTGCTACTCATTTTTGGTATCAACTTATAAATTGCTCTATGTTAGACTATCTTTCAGGTCTCAAGGTCATCAGGTCAGAGCCAAATCATAGCTGACCTGGCCCTCCACTGGTTTTTCCAAGCTGTCTATCTTTCTCCCACCGAATCACTGGTGGGTTGAAACACCAGAGAGGCACATCTTTTAGGTTAACAATGCAGTGCGACTCCCTTACAGGCTATGCCGTCAGAGCTCCCTAGATGTATCTTTGTTGTTGCTAGCTGCCACTGAGTCAACTATGACTCTTAATGACCCTATAAACAACCGATCTATCTGATCTATCCCGTGCCATCCTCACCTTGTCTGATATACTGGAACCCACTGGTACAGTCACTGTGTCAATCCATCTTATTGGAGGTCTTCCTCTTTCTCTGGCCCTCCACCTTTCCCAGCATGATGTCTTTTCCCACGGACTGGCCTCTCCTGACAACATGTCCAAAGTCTGTGAGATCAAGTCTCACCATCCTTGTCTCTAAGGAGAACCCTGGCTGCACTTTCTCCTAGACAAGTATGTGTCTGTTCTTTTGGCAGTCTATGGGATACTTGGTACTCTCCTCCAACAACATCCTTCAAACGCTTTGAGTCTTCTTTGCATCCTATACTTTTAGGGTTTATCTTCTAACAAAATATCCAAGTTAACTCGTAACTCCAGAATCTGAGTGTAATGAACAGTAAGCAGAGTCTGACACATTCCCTAGAAGGAAAAAAGGCCTATCTCTCTATCTATCCATCGCAAACAGTGCACAGGCTGGCCTGCCAACCAGCGCTATGACGTGACGCTGAAAGCACATGCAGCCATTCTTTCACCTTATTGCCCATTTTTTTAAAATCACTCTTCCAATGAGAAACTTAGCAGCAGAAATACTGGCCACATAATCCACACATTTTGTCACACACATCCCTCTGCAAAATGACCGTGACATCCCTCTATAATAATTGCTTCACTTCCAATCTCCATAAAGGCCAGTTTCTGACCATGATTTTCTTCCTCCCTGTCTCCATCGCTGTCCTCAGAGACTTCCAGGTTCCCAGCCCCTCCTGGTTCTCCAAGGTGACAAGGAGTCTTTCCTCACCTCCATCAGGAACCCAGGCTTTCAAAAGCTTCACAAAACCCTAACCAAATCCACTCTCACTGAGTTTATTCTGATTCACAGCTACCTTGGAGGACAGGAGAACTGCTTCCTAGGGTTTCCAAGAGGCTGTAAGCCTTACTCGTGCAGAGCAGCTGTTTTATTCAAACGGTTGATCTTTCATTCAGCAACTCAATGTTTAATCCACCACATCCCCAGGGCTCACCTCAAAGTGTTTCCAACTTATGTGATTCTGAAAACACACCAAGCTGGTATATTATGAGGGGAGGGAAACCCTGCTATACACACAGAGCCGGATGTTTAACACGTTTGATTTCTTGCTGGCCAGCTCTGCATCCAAAATATTCCGTCACACTTGATGTTGCTGTCACTCTTTTGCTCTGAAGAGGCCTCTCTAAAGCAGGCACCAGGGCTGCTAAGTCAGTGCCCATCACAGAGTGCAAAACCTCCTCGCAGCCAAATGACTGCAAAAGCAAAGCAATACAGCTGCTCTCGGATCGCTGCAAAGCCAAATACCTTGTTTACTGCTGGTACTGTTTTAACTTGAGATGCGGGAGCACTGGAGAAGCCTGGGATGATGTGGTAGGAAGCCGTGAACTCAAGACACCAAGGGTGTGAAAACAACCCTGCATCCCTGTGCCCACCCCGACGACCAGGCCAGCAGGTTCCACATTCCCCCTCCCTCTGCCATTTGGCGTCTGTGCCCCATTACCGAGCCCACTCCTGCCGAATGATGCTACTGACAAGGGTGGGACAGCCCGGCTGTCTGACTCCCTGGAGACACCAGCACGCCCAGCTTGCAGGGCGCTGGAGCGCTGCCTAAGGCTCCTGGGGCGACATCCCTCCCGAGCTGTGCTCCCCAGCCTATGAGTGCACAGAAGATTCTGGAAGCTTTGGCCCTGTTTAATCCAGAGCTCACCTGGAAGGATGCCCTTTTCTTGAAGCACTTAACACATTCGCGTTCAGGGACCGGTCATCTGACTGCACACAGGCCACTGAGGATGACAAGATCTTCTCCAGGGGTATTCTCGCCACGTCTGCGCCTGACCGCATGGAAAATATTTCCCCAGCCGCCTGATTAAGGAGCCCTGGTGGCATAGTGCGTGACGTGGTGGGCTGCCAGCCCCCGTAAGGATTCACGGCCTCCGAAAGCCGATGGCCGGCTGCCACGGCAGCATCATCTACTGGGCGGCGGTGGGTCTTCGGCTGCATGGTCACGTGTGTTTAAAGGGCTGTAAATCCACGGGGATGTAGCTTAAAGACTAGAATGGAGTCCCAAGTCATGCCAAGCCTCCAGCTGCAGCCTCCTGCACCCCAGAACTTGGGCCTCACACAGCGGTCCCGCATGGTCACCTGTGCCCCTCTGCTCCGCTCCGCAGTTTCAGGCCTCTGCCCGCGGCGACCCCGGAAAGTGCCCTCCGAGGGGCGTGAAAACAACCGTCCGGAGTCCCAGACTTAGGTCCCGCTGCCGTCCTCATCCTCGCGGGTCAGGACGCACGTGCCACCCCCTCCCCAGCCTCTGTCGGGTGACACTTTCCCAGAACTCCTCGCGGCAGCTCCCAGAGGCCCACGCGCCTGTGCGCCGCCGTCTCCCTTCCCCCGGGGTGACTTCCGCTGCCTGGACGGAAGTGCTGGGGGGACACGTGCTGGGTTTCCTGCCAGGTTGCCACGTGCTCCTCTCCTCCAAAGGACTCACGTTACCCTGCGTGGCCAACTCGATGCACTTAAATTGGAAATACGTGAGTCTCTTTCCTCCAAACCTCATCTCCTTTCCGGTGGGTCTTTATTCCCGACCACCTTCGATCACACAGACGGAAAGCCTTGGGTCCTTCCCTTCCCGCTCTGCTCATGACCCCATGGGACTGACCAAGCTCTCCTGAAGCCCCCATCCCGGTAATCCCCTTTTCCTAAAGCACCCCACTTGCCTTCCATGCTCACATTCCCTCCTTGTATTCCCTGTCACACACACTCTTGAGATCTCTTAACTGGGAACTGCCTTGTCTCTTGTCTTCATCTGGTCTCCAGGTTCCAGTCCAGACTTCCTTCAGGGAAGTCCAGTTGGGTCACATGCTTCTTCTGGGGGCCTCATGCTGCTGGACACAATCGCAGTGCCACCTGAGCCGGTTCTCTAGGCCACTGTCACACGCTCTAACCTCACTCTCCCTAATCTTCGGCTCCTTCAATGCTCGCCACACCTCTCACTTCTTGGACATGCGTCCCTTGTAGCCTCAGTCCAGTGACTTCATCAGAGCAGTGGTGTCTTTCGCTCCTCACACACCTGCTTATTCTTACAAGTCCAGCTCAGTTACCTCTTAAAGTATCTTCTCTGAATTTTTTTCAGTTAAGATCTATATATATCGATTTGTCTTGTCTCTTCTAAATTCAATGGTTATACCTCATTAATGTTTCTCACACACAGTATGCCTTTATAGACAGTCTGTCTTCCCCCACATGGAGTCTTTAGAGCCAGGCCTGTCCCTAACTTGCATCAGAATTGCTCAGACTCTACCAGTGGTAAATCCATTCTGTGCAGGTCTCAGCAGGGAGTTGAATTCCAGAGGAATCTGGAATTCTTAGGCACGCTGTCCAAAACTGCCCTCAGCAGCCCACAATGTAATGTTCTATTCCACCAAAGAATTTCGTTATTAATATGTGTTTTATTAATCGTTATTCCCATAAATAGGCTTTCGGATGATACAGGGAGATTACAAACAGGTTAGGTTAGAGGTAAATTAAAATATTACCTACGTAGTTTGATATATACCCAGTCTTTTTTTAGATATTTTACTCAACTTCAAACCCTTCTCTTGATCTCTGAGGCGGGCACATCCCTGAAATGTAGTCTGACTAGAATGTAAAACACAACAGAGGTCTAGCAAGAGTGGTTAGAACCACATAGACCTGGTTTTGAAATCTTGACAGGTGACTTACGTCAGAGTCTCATCTCTGTGCTGGGAGAGTAATTGCTTCCACCTTGCAGCACCATTGAAGGGGTGATAGTGTCTACTGAGTTTAGCTGAGTGGTACACAGAATTCAGCATGAAGTGGCAGTGGGGATGCAGCGTCCACCCTCCCTGACCCCTGCCTGCCTCCTCTGAGCAACAAGGGAGGAACTACTAGCTCGACTGACTCTCAGTCTTAAAAGCTGTCTCCTTTCGGTTTGGTCTCTGCATCCCCTGACCCATCACAACTGAACGAGTGTTTGTGAAGCACAATAAAGCAAAGCTCACTATCACAGAGGCTGCCTGTAGTCACACAGGAAGTCAATTTTACAAGAAGTCAGTAGTTAGGAACATTCATTGTTCTTATTTGTCACTTGTTCTCCTTGTTAGAAAGCTTTGTAATAAAAAGCTGTGGGCACCTGGGTGAGAGGATGGGGGCAGAGATGCAGCTGAAATGTCAGCAGGGGCTCCGCTGGGCCGTTCACCAATCAGGATAGAATGAGGATGACTTCTCTCAAGACAAAGGATTCTCTAGCAGCAAGAGCCTTGTCCAGCTGTCAGGCCCTTACAGTTCAAACTCAATGCCATGTCCCTTTGTACAGTAACTGTCCCTAACAATACTCAACTTATATAAACTGCTGAAGGTCAGCTTCACTTACATTGGGGCTAATTACATCTCCAGCCTCATTTTCTAAAGCACAAATTATAGCCACTTGTAAGTGGTCAGCTATCTCTTTCTTCTCAAACTTTGAACTGGCTCAATCTGGCTTGATCGTCCCTGCATTGAGAATGTGTGGTTCACACCAGCTGTACTGAATCAGAATCCACAGTTTACAAGATCTTCTCGGGGCAGATTAACCAGCAGAGTCTGCAGTGCTTGCACTGAGCAAGGCCTGCACGAGGTTCCTTATGTTGACTTGCTGATGTGTGGTGAGCACGTCTACCTGGGTGTTACCAAGTCTCACAGGGGAGGGTACATTTATTTCCTTAAATCACTGGAGTGCCCAAAAAATTGTCTAGGTATGATAAAATAGATACAACCCTGATGCCTCTCTTTCCTGATTTTAAACCACTGAGGCACTCCAAACTTAGTATCTTCTGTTTTCTTTGTGTTGAGGTGTAATCCATACTGAATGAAATGAACCGTCTACATCAATCACAGCCTCACTTACTCTGAAACCAAACAACTAGATGGTTTGTGGTTACCGCTACAGACTGTTGATCAGACCCATGATAGTGAGGGGCTTTGGTGGCCGAGCTGTGCTGCAGTCTCAAAGTCACACAGTTCAAATCCACTGACTGCTCTTCAGGAGAAGGAGGGGCAATCTCCTCTCGTGTGATTTAAAACCTGCTGGAGTTGGTGCCAACTTCATGGCTCACAGCAACAACAACATGATAGACCATGATAGAACGAGAAATGGAGAGAAAAAGTTGAGACAGCACCTCAGATCCCTAAAACAAAACAAAAGCCCTAAAACAACAACAGAACAGATTTACCTTACTGGTTGAGACTGATGGCCTCCTTGAGATGCTGGACTGAGATAGTCTTTAAACTTTGAACCAGAATGGAGCCTCTGCCTGAGGTCACCTTTTGGCTAAGCACCAGATTAACTCACAAATAAAGACAATCACCCTTAACCGCCGTCAGCTGGATGAGATCAAATGGTTAACAACTACTTTAGGAGAAGGCTTATATCCCTCCACCCCCCAATGATGTTTGAAGTTGCCTGCTGCTTTCTTGACATTAGGTGACGTTTTTCTTGGTATGTATTTGGCTGTTTCTAGTGCATCTGCGTAGGTTGTTGACAGTTCTTTATGATGTCATTTATTAGTTGCAGATTTTATTGGGGAGGGCAGTGCGCTATGCCAGGAGTCCTTTCTGGACTTGTGCGGTGGTGGGAAAGCTCTCCTTTCCTCAGGTCCTTCAGCTCCTCTTTGGGCTGCAGTGCGGCTTTGCAGGAATCTCGCCTGACTGCCCCCTGCCTCTTCTCAAGTTTGGAATTGTTCTTTGTAGTGCACAGCAGTCAAGAGACCAACTCCCTCACGCAGACCCCACACTCTATCCAGAACAGGCTGGGCGTATGGGCCCTGTCTCAATCCGTGCTCACTCAGTTCTCGCTCGCCCTCCAAAGAATTACTTTGAAACACATGTGAGAGGGCAAAACAGTAGGGAAAGTAGATTCATGGAAACGAAACAACCAGAACAAAAAGAACGAATACATTCACTTGTAGAGAATGAAACCAAGGTCACTGAAAACTTTGTTGAATGGAAACTTTACTCTGCAGTGTAAACCTGTATGGAAAACAGATAAACAATGCTGTGGAGAAGGTCCCTCTACATCTGCATCCTTCTACGTTTTCTAGATTTCTGTGCATGTGGGCACGTCTATCTGAAGGGCAGATTGTCCTTCTAAAGGGTTGTCCCCATCTGCACCTCTAATGGTGTCACTGCTGATTTAGAGCTGCCCTTCCCAGGCCTGGCTGCACATTAGCATTACCTAGGGAGCCATCAAGCATTGCTCTGCATGCAGCCTCAGCCCTGAGCTTCTGCTTTAATTGGTCAGGATGCAGCCTGGTTACCGGTTGTTCTTAAAGCTCCCCAGGTGATGGTTGTGTGTTCTTGGATGAGATCCACAGCGGCTAGAAAACCACTCATGATTCCCTATTGCATGTCATTCACCCACAGTACAACAGCTCCGCTTCTCTGCAATTCTCTCAGTATTCCGACTCAAGGACGTGACTGAGTAAAAAGATCTATTCCATAACCCCCTAGACCTGTGACCAGGGAAGATTTACAAACAGGGTCTTTGACAATGTAAAGAATTAAAATGGGGTCAGCCTGGGTCATTGAACTGATTCTGATTCATTTGGCCCCAAAGGGCAGCGTAGAACTGTCTCGTAGGCTTTCCAAGGCAGTAGACATTGACTGTCACGGATTGTCATGTCCATCTCCTGAGGAGCAGCTGGAGGATTTGAACTGGTAACCTTTCTGAGGATTGAGATGGACCCTACATCCATTCATTGGTGTCCTTCTATGAGAAACCCCCCCAAAACCAAACCCATCAATTCAACTCATACTGACCCTACAGAACAGAGCACATCCACCCCATAGTTTCTAAGACTGTAAACTTCACAGAAGCAAACTCTTACAGGTTTTTTTTCCTTTGAAATGACTGCTGGGTTCGAACCACAAACCCCTTGGATGTTACAGTTAAGTCCTGTTGTGTTGGAACTGATCCATAGCTGACCCTCTAGCCTTTTCAGAGGCAGTAAATCACTGGGGAGGAGATTGCCCAGCTTGTGGAGCAGCTGGTGGATTCAAACTGTGTGCCTGTGGGATTTCAGTGCAGCTCCTTACCACCAGGCCACCAGAGCTCCCTTTGGAGGCGTGCCTTCGGATGTTAGTTGAATATTTTAGTCATGATGCTAAAAGGGCTGCTTCTGCTGAGAAGATTTGTGTACATACATGCACATGGGGAAAACCACATGCAGGCAGAGACAGAGATTAGAGTGATGTCCTGAGCCAAGAAATGCTGGAGGTGACTAGAAACGGCGGTAGATCTGGAAGGGTCCCCCCACAAGAGGGAGCACAGCCCTGCCAATGCCTTGATTATGACCCTCAGTCTCAAGAACTGGAAGAGAATAGATTTCTGCTGTTTGGAATCACCCAGCTGTGGCTTGTGATTTCAACAGCTCCAAGAAACTCATGTTCAAGCCCCAGGCCGGCTTCTCCATTTCTGCAGAACGTTGGGGCTTTGAACACTCCTCTCAGACAGCTACGACACCAGAGAGCACCCACACAGTGAACTTCTCAGCTCCTGCCTGGGCTCGACCAGAGCACAGAGGCCATCAGGGCGGAAGCTCCTGTGCTCCCTTCTGGGAACCTGTGGGAGGTGCATGCTCAATGCCCTGCACACCTGGGTCCTTGAACTGATGGGCTGAAGATCCTAACCAGCAGGGTAACCTTGAGCAAGCCCCTTCTCTAGACCTCTGGTCTCCTCTGTGAAGCGGACCTCATGGGGTCAGTGCAGCTCCAGAAGATAAGAGAGTGGGCATGAAAAATGCTTAAGAAAACTACGGAGAAGCCAGTATGTATTGGCCATTGGATCCGAAGATAATTTCAACCATTGCCTGCTGAACCATCTTCCTTTGAGCAGTGAGGAAACTGAGGCCCAGAGAGGCTAAGTGACTGACTGGGGACACACAGCAAGTCAGTGACAGCACCGAAGCCAGCACCCAAGTCCTCAGTCTCTTATTTCCTCCTCACGCCATCCAACCCCACAACAGGCAGCTACACTTGTGTTGAAGCCTTGATCCTCCTTGAACTTCCAGCTCTTTCTGTTTCTAATAAGAAAGAGCAAAGAAGAATGGATGCCTTTGGATTGTGGTGTTGGTGAAGAAATCCCGCGGACTGCTGGGAGAACAAACAAATCTGTCTTAGGCAAAGCCCAGTCAGCGCTCCTGGAAGCAAGCACAGTGAGAGTCCACCTCTCAAACTTTGGGCATGCTGTCACTGGGGGACCAGTGCTTGCAGAAGGACAGCAGGCTTGACAGGGCGGATGGTGAGTGAAAAGAACACACACACACACACACACACACACACAGAGTGACATGGATTGCCACAATGAAGGTGACAGTGGGCTCCAACTCATCACTATTCAATCTTTTCATATGCATATGAAAACTGGGCAGTAACTAAGGAAAAGCAAAGAAGAGCTGGTGCCTTTGAATGTCACGAGGAGTGGACGGCCAGAAGGGCAAACGAGTCTGTCGTGGATACAGCGAAATGCTCCTAGAAGATGATGTGGCTCGGTCCCACATATTTGGACATGTTGTCAGGAGGGGCGCCAGTTCTGGGAGAAGGGCATCATGATCAGTAGAGGGTCAGTGGAAGACCGTCGAGTGGGAACACTGACACAGTGCCTGCAACATGGGCTCAGGGACACCAGAGCTTCCAAGGGCGACACAGGACAGGACGGCCTAGCTCTGTTCTGCTTCTGGTCGCTAGGAGTGGGCACTGACTTGACAGCATCTAACAACAACTCCGTGGTGAAACTACACAGAACAAAAGAAGTGGCAGCCCAACACGTTTTGCCTGAAGCATTCAGGGGTATTGATTACAGTCTGCGTGTCACACAGTCACCATCACTTTCCGGACTCAAGCTCGCGTCACTCCACCCCCGCTGTCTGAAGCTCCGGCTCCTCTGAGCTGCTGGTGGTGGTGCGCACCGTCAAGTCAGAACCCACTCATCGCTGACGCTGCAGCAGGGTGTCAGAGGCTGTAAATGACACCGGAGATTGCCCATCCTTCTCCCATGAAGCAGCTCGTGGATTCAAAGCTTGTGCCTTCAAGTGGGCAGTGCAACTCCTTACCACTAGGCCACCAGGGCCTAATTCCCCCTTTTTTCCCTCTTTGTTTTCATAATTAAGAAAACGGAAACTTGGAGACCCCAAGTCACCTACTCAAGGTCGCACAGCTGATTTTCAACAGGTAGAACTGTCATAATGGACTTCCACGAGGTAGGAGGCTTTTGAGATCAGAAGCTCGTGTTCTTACAGCTGTGGAGGCTGCAGCCTGAATCGGACCTTGTGCTCTCTGCTGGCTCCGGGAAAGCTCATCCCCTGGCCCCTCCACCTGCAGGTGGCCCTGAGCATCCCTGGACATTCCTTGACTTGGAGGTTTGTCCTCATACAGCATCTCCCTTCTGTGTGTCTCTGTCAGTCCCTTCACCTCTATTCAGAGTCACCTCCTAGAAGGCATTGGGACCCACCTGATTCCAATGTATGACCCCTGGAGGTCCAGTGAGTTAAGTGTTGAACTCTTAATTGAAAGGTCACTGGTTTGAATCCACCTGCTGTTCCACAGAACAAGAGGCAGTCTGTTTCCATAACCATTCACAGCCTGAGAAACTGCAGGGGGCAGTTCACTGCTGTCCTGTACGGTCACTGTGAATCCAAATGGACCCAGTGGGTTTGAGGGTTTTTACTCCAATCCAACCTCATTAATTTAACAGATGTCCTCCTTCCACACAAGGTCGTGGTGTGGGCAGGTGTGGGGGGCTAGCACTTAACCTTTGCTGTAAGGGGACACAGTTTGAGCCTAACACACCCACGTGCACGGGAGCCCAGGGTCGAGTGTGTAGACAGCCATGCTCACGCCCCTTCCTACTTTCTCATGTAGCCTCCTGATGCTGAGCTCAGAGGCTGGGCTTCTGCCTCTGAACATGGCCCAGGCCTGAAAGTGGCACAAGTTTCTCTCATAGCTCCCACCCGAGGCCCTTGCCATCGTCTGCACCCTCCCCCATCCAGGAGCCTCGCAGGTGCCCCTATCCCAACTTGTCCTTGCTTCCAAGTCATGCTCCTCCCTGGCAGGGGAGGGAGCACGGTTGGCTCCTCGCGGCAGTTGGCAGGGAGGCCGCTGCTCCTGCCCGCTGCTGGCTGATGGAGAGATTATTCCTAAGCCCGTCCCTTCTCTCCACCCCCCCGCCTTGCAGGACCACACTGCTGTCCCCGTGAGACTCGGAGCACAGTGCCCAGCGCTGGAGCAGGACAGCCTTCCAGTTCACTCAGCCGGCTGCTTGTTGTACAGAAACCCCAGGCCCAGCCCCAGCTGGAGGAGAGGGGCCTCTGAGTCCCTTTACAAACCCACTCACCCCCTAGGACTCTGCAGCTGCTGTAGAAAGAGACGCAGAATGAATGAACTTCTCTTTTCTGGAGGAAGCCCGGGAGGAAAGGTTGCAGGCTAACTCAGCAGAGACGGCTGGGTTTGGGGTTCTTCTCTCCCTCCTCAGCACCCCCACAGACCTCTTACCCAGTCCCCCAGACATGGGCTTCCCATGCCTGGCCAGGGAGCAGCCGGAATCAAGCTCCCAGAGACAAGAAGGTGAGTCCAACTTCGGGGAAGTTGGCGTTTCCTGCAGGGGTGAGTGGATGCATAGGAAGTGCTTGGATACCTTGAAACCCTCTTCATGGGAGGGCTCTCTGGGGGGGACATCTTTCTTCCCTGAAGGCTGAGAAGCTTTGGGGCCAGCTGTTTGGAGGAGGGGGCAGTGCTCTGCAAAGTTGAGTTTGCAAATACAGAAAGGACAGACAGTGATCAGCAAAGAGCTCAGGCAAGAGGCAGCAGCCAGGCTGGACTGGGCTTTGCTGTGTGACCTTGGACAAGTCACTAGGACTCTCTGAGCCTTGGATTTTGCCCTGAGAAAATGAGAACACTTGGAGGAAGGGCTCCCCAGATTTCAGAGAGCTCTTCTGCTCATTCTGCCCGGCTGCCCGGGTGATGAACAAAGTAATGCATGCTGAATTCCAGGAGGCTGGGAGGAAGCAAGTGTGAATGCAGGTCTGTGATTCACCTCCTCCCGGCCTGCCTGCGGGAATCCAGCTGGCTCTGAAATGGAGAGGAACTTGTATTTCCATTCAGCCGCGAGTCTGCCTCTTGACTGGAGTGCCTCTTGCAATGCAAGGGTATAGATGCTTTGCGAGAGCCCCAACTGGGGAGGAAAGCCTAGGAGATGATGTGGGCATGTGGGCTGGGAGTGACTGCAGAGAAGGTGTTTTAACTCACGACACTGACCCCAAAGCCCTCGTCCTAAACCGAGAGCCACAGAAGGTCTGAAACAGAATGTGATTAGAATCCCCTTCATTTTGCAAATAAAGAGACTGAGGCACAGAGAGGGGGAGCCACTGGCTCAAGGTCACACAGCAAGGGTGTCAAGACAAGTACCCAGTGAACCAGAGGGGTGCTGCTGTCAGAGACATGAAGCAACCCTGAACCCTCCTAGTCAAGTCTTTGCAAATGAGAAAGCAAAAGAGGAGGCTGGCAGTGTGGAATTTCTGCCAAGGGTCACAGCTGTACTGGGCACATCACTGGCGGGTCTCACAGAACATTCTAGAACTAGCACTTTCTGGATGTCAGATTAAACATCAGACCTGTTACTCAGCACCCTGTGCCTCAGTATCCTCCCCTGTGACATGAAGATGCTAATGTCTGCCTCCTGGGTCTGTTAGATGAATCCATGGTGGGAAGCACAGCCCATTGGAAGCATCTAGAAATGTAACCCACACCAGGATCTAGCCGCCTCTCATGTTCAGTGTTTGCTATGGCGTGGGCACTTACACGGTCCCAGTCACATAGGCCAAGGGAGGGGTGAGATGGGAGAAGCCCACCCACCACCCAGGACAGCACACCGGAAGGGCAGGGGCTTGAGGACGGACACGCCGAGGCTGGTCCTTGCTCACCCATCTCACACAACAGGTCCACGTCCCCATATCTGAAGGTGGACCACTGAGACCTGCATGGTTAGGCCACAACCCCAGGCCCCACAGTCAGCTTAGAGGGGCAGGGCTCTGGCTAGTCCAGCTTGGGAGTCAGTTACTTGAAACCGGAACGTATTCCAGGAAGAGTCTCACAGGATAGGAGTGTCTAGCCATCCTTCCCTCTGTTGTATTCTTTTGTTCACGGATACGTGTGGGCTGCCATTCAGATGGTCCCTGACTGTGGCATGGCGAAGCAAAGCCCTGCCTGGCCCCGCACCATCAGAATGGACCCGTGTCATCCGATGGTGTTGTCACTGGCCCATCTGCAGGGTAAATGCCCAGGCCTTTCCGCCTATTACTTAGTCTTGAAATTATGTGGAAACTGGTTCAGTGAGCAACACGCCAGCCTCCAATGACAGGTGGTGCCTGTGCCCAAGGACATGGTCTTGAGTCCATGCCGACTCCTGACGACCCTCCATGGGGATTCCAAGGCTGCAAATCCTTATGAGAGGAAATAGCCCACATCTCTCCTGTAGAGCGACTGGTGGATTCGAACTGCTGACCTTTTGGTTAATGGCCCAACATAAAATGCACTGTGCCACCAGACAACACATTGTAAATCCACTGCCATCGAGTCAATTCTGAGTCAACCTCAGAAACCCTGTCCGTTGGGTTTCTGAGGCTGTAAATCTTTAGGTGAAGAAAAATTGATAACTAGGTAAGTCAGTGAAGGGAAAGGCGGCACACAATACAGGGTCGATTAGAACCCGCAATAAAGCGTCCACATGAAACACAGCACTTAATTCTCTAAAAACAAAAAGGCCATGAATGAATCTATGAGAAGAAATCAGTATTATTTGTAATCTTCACTCGAAAATTAGTTTGAAAAAACTGAAAATAAATTAAAAGTACCCTAGCCTTGAAAATTAAAAATGTAACAAAACAAAAATGAGACTGCCCATTTTTCTCCCAAAGAGAGGTTAGTGGATTTAAACTGGCAAACTTTGATGACCAGGGCCCAACATGCATAGGAAGCTGGTGAAAATGCCATGCCCTGGGTCAGATTTTCCTTGGGCCTCAAATCAATATTGGTGTTCTTTGGCACTTTTAAAAAGGTCCTTAATAGTAGACTTGCACAGTGCAACATGCATTTTGATTTCTTGACCGCTGCTTCCACGGGATTTTCATATTACAGAAACTGGCATGTTGTCCTTAGGATCCAGTCTTTGGGAAAAGGACATCATTCTAGGAAAGGTCAGTAAGTGAAAGACCTCCAACAAGAAGGACTGACACAGTGACTATAACAATGGGTTCGATTAGATCAGAGATGGTGAGGACAGGATGCTGAGGATAGGACAGAGTTCAGCTCTGTTGTTCACAAGGCCACTGTGAGCATGGTGAGCTCCGTGGCATTTAAGAACAACAAAAAGCTTCCATGGGTGCTGATGGGGGGTCCAAGTGGGCTCAGTGCCTCCCATGCATACATGTCACCTCCTATACATATACGTCGCCTCCAGGTCCCATGCATATATGTCACTCTCATACCAACATGGAGCCTCTCCTGCACACACATCACCTTCCATGCATACATAACGCCTCCCGCGCAGACACATTGCCTCCCACGCATACATGTCATTGCCTCCACATCAGCTCCCACGAATAGACGTCTCCCACACATGCACCTCGCCTCCTGTGCATACACACCTTCCCGTAGATGTCTCCTGTGAAGGCGCCCAGGCATAGATATTGAGTTCCACGTATGCGCATCACTTCCCACGCATAGATATCGCCTCCCACGCACGCACGTCGCCTCCTGCGACTACACATCACCACCTGCACATACATGTCACCTCCCACGCATAAACGCTGCCTCAGCTCACTGCACATAGACGCCTGCGCATGTACGTCACCTCCCACGCATAGATGTCGTCGCCCGCGCTCGCATATCGCCTCCCACGTGTACATGCTGAATGAGCGGTTAAAAGAATGACCGGTGTTAGCCGGGCTGTACGGAACATGACTCCAGAACCCCTTCCTGAGGGCGTGGGTTCTGAGCCCCAGACTGACCCTTGCTGTCCCCTGTCTCTCCCTCCCCTGGCCGCAGACGGGTAGAGCCAGCCCGGCTCAGGACGACGCGGCCATGGCCCTGCCTTCCGGGGACCCCCTCTACGGCTCCTGCAGCCCCCTGAGCCAGCTGGGGCCCGAGGAGCCGCCGTCCACCAAGGGCCTCTACTACCGCCGGGTCCGCAAGGTGGGCACCCCGCGCGCGCGCCCCGCGGCCGACCTGGAGGAGGAGATCCTGGTGAACGTGGGCGGCCGGCGCTACCTGCTGCCTTGGAGCACGCTGGACGACTTCCCGCTGAGCCGGCTGAGCAAGCTCAAATTGTGCCGCAGCTACGAGGAGATCACGCAGCTGTGCGACGACTACGACGAGGACAGCCGCGAGTTCTTCTTCGACCGCAGCCCCAGCGCCTTCGGGGCCATCGCCAGCTTCCTGGCGGCCGGCAAGCTGGTCCTGCTGCGCGAGATGTGCGCGCTGTCCTTCCGCGACGAGCTGGCCTACTGGGGCATTGACGAGGCGCGCCTGGAGCGCTGCTGTCTGCGCGCGCTGCTGCAGCGGCGGGAGGAGCTGGCGGAGCTGCGCCGAGCCGAGGCCTCGAACCCGCCGCCCGAGGCGCGCAGGCCCGGGCCTGCACCCTCGCGCTGGGGGCTGCTCATGCACCGGCTGCGCGAGATGGTGGACAACCCGCAGTCGGGACTGCCCGGCAAGGTCTTCGCGTGCCTCTCCATCCTCTTCGTGGCCACCACGGCGGTCAGCCTGTGCATCAGCACCATGCCCGACCTGAGGGCCGAGGAGGACAAGGTGAGTGGCTGCGGGGCAGCACCCGGGGGTCCCCAACACACTCAGCACCTGGGGCGCACGTGATTGTTGGGGAGACACGTCCCCAGAATTGCTCCAGTGCCTTTTCAGGCAGATGGAAAAGTGAATATGGCCCAGCCCAGATCTGGTGGCCTGCTGGCTGCCATCCCAGAGGCACAGGCTAGAATCCACTCTCTGCCGCGGAGAAGGACTGGCAGCGTCCTCCCGTGTGGTTCACAGCCCCTGGAGGGTCGGCTGTGGGGCAGCTCCGACTCATCGGTTCTTAACAATAACGAGTGTTTTATTATTGGTGGGGTTATGTACCACCAAGTCGGAATTGACACATAGCTGGCCCTCCAGTGGATTTTCAATATTTAATCGCATAGGAGGAGACTGCCCATCCTACTTCTGCGGAGCAGCTGGTGGATTCAAACCGCCTGTCTCGGGGATTGCAGTGCAGCTTCTTACCACTAGGGCGCCAGAAGGGTGCCATCAAGTCGATTCCGCCTCACAGTGGCCCGATGTGCAGAAGGAGGCCTGCCCCTTGGGCTTCCCAAGGCCATCATCATGCAAGTGGGTCGGCTGCGTGTTTCCACCCCAGTCACTGGTGGGTTCAAACTGCTCTGCATGACCAGGGCTGCTCCAAGACTTCAAGAGGCCCATACAGAAACACCAAAATGTTCAATCCGAAAGGAAAATTGAAATAACCCGACTTAGTTTATAGTCGTCCTTAAACCAAAGCAACCAAGAAAGATAATATTTAATAACTTTTTTGAACGACAGGCTGGCTACAAAGAAGAAGGCAAAGTGCCTGAAGCTCATGAAAATGCTCTAATTTCTTTTAAAATCCGAGGGGAATAAATGAGTACAAGTCAGCTTTGATGATATCAGTTTTATACCAAGACAATCATAAAAGATCGTTTTTAATAATTTTTTGGAGACGGCATCTGGGAAAAGTGTCCAGGGCTCCCAGGGCCTTGGAGTGTGACCACTCTGTATGCGAGGGCAGTGGCTACGTGCTCAGGTGTTTAGGTAAAGGTGAGCGGTTCGAATCCACCAACAGCTCCACGACAGAAAGATTTCTCTAAAGAAATAATCCATTAAAGATTAAACCAAACAATCAAATGCACTGCTGTTAGGTTCATTTCCAACACATCCAGCAGCTTCCCTCCAGTTTCCAAGACTGTAAATCTACAAGAATATATATTGCCTCTCTTGCCCCCATGGAACAGCGGGTGCATTTGAACCGATGACCTTTGGGTTAGCTGCACGACATAGAACACACTATCCCACAGCTTTACCACCTTGAAAAGGCAGTTCTTCTCTGTCCTGTAGGATCACCATGTACTGGACTTGACATAAGGGTTGACTTTACTAAAGCTGTCCTAAACACCAGATTGTTTCTGCTTAGTAACTTTTTTTCTATTGTGATTAGTAAATGGGTTTTCCATTCCAGAATTCATGCACACTGTTTGTTGACAGTGATTGTCATCCCCACAATAGAGCAGCACTCGTCCAGCTCCCTCCTTGGCTTTCCCATTTCCATCTATTCTTTTTTACCACTTTCTGCCTTCTGAACTTCCTTTCTGGGCAGATGCTGCCCTTTGAGCTCATATCGCTCGGGGTTCTAAGCAATGTCTCCTTGCTGTTACTAGTCTTCTCATGGGTCTGTATAATTTTGGCTGAAAGTTGAGCCACAAAGGGGAGCAAATATTTTGGCATGGGCCCCTTCAAACTCTTTCCCGAGAATATGAGGAACCCCAGGCCTCCGCCTCCCAGGGAACCGGATGGTCTGAGGAGCTAAGGAAAGAATACTCCACTAGGAAGGTTATTGAAATGATGCTTCATTCTCAGAAAAGTGGATTCCTAATTTCAGATGCTGTCCTCTTTTCTGTACTTTCCACCATGACTCCCAGTGTTGTGACTTAAAGAGCTTGTATCACAGCAAACACAGACTGACAATGAGCAAAAGAAATCTGTAAGATCAAGTGCACTGTGTATGACTCCTAACAGCTACCAGCTGCCACCCGTTTCCTTCCCTTTACAGACAGATCCAAAGACACGCGGTAGAGACAGAACTTTCTAGATAGAAAAGATTTGCGTGAAGACCCAGCCCAGGGCATCACTCTAAGAGGGCTTGCAACAAATATTTGTCAAATAAAAAAGTGTCTCCTCCAACCTGTCAGTGTGTTGTCCCAAAACAAGGAAACAAAAGATGTTGAGACTTGCAAACAATCCTTCCTCCTTCTCTCCTGTCAGGAAGGAACTGTGGATCGATCATGGGCATTTTTCATTCTTTAGCACGAAATTATGTGAGTCGGGAGCTTGCTTATTCAGACTGTTTGTCCATGACCTGTGTGGTTAAAACATTAGGACCAGCAAAACTAGAGCTCATCTGGGACAGGGGAAAAGATGACTAGAAACTGGGGCCCGGAGAAGGAGTGGGATGGGTACTGTGACAGTGAGCACATTGCAACAATGTCACAGAGCAAAATGGGTGTCAGTTACTGAATAGGAGACTGATCTGCTATGTAAATTAAAGCTAAAAAAAAAAAGGACCAAACCAAGCAACCTGCTCACTCCATTCCTTAAGAATGTGAACTTGGACTTGGTTAGTCACTCCAGACATCCAGTTAGAAATGAGAGAAGCCTGCAGAACTGGGCAGCTTCACTTTTAGCTGGGAGTTCAGATGGCTAAGTCTGCCTGTGTAAAGAGAGTTTTTTCGCATTTCCAGCCTGACTAGGGATATCTGTGGCATCATAGTTAAAATATTCAGCTGCTAACCTGAAGGTCAGTGGTTCAAATCTACCATCCTCCCTGCAGAGTAAAGGTGAGGCAGGCCGTTTCCATTAAGACTTACAGCCTGGAGGCCTCATGGAGCAGGTCTGCACCATCCCACATGTCGCTGTGAGTCAGAATTGACTCTGTGGAGGTGGGTTGGCTTCGGGTTTGTGGCCGGCCTCACAAGCATTATGCTTTCTCCCGAATAAACCTGTTTGTGTATGCCACCCAGAGAGGCAGCTGCATGCCTGCAGCATCCCCGACGAGACTGGCCCGTTGACGCGGTGATCCCCAGCCAGGTGGCTGGGGATGGTGCAGAGGACTGCGGGAGGGCAGCCTGCCTGCAGCCTCACGTTTGCGTGGAGAGATGGCGTCCTCTCTGCCAGCATATGAGCCCCCAGATTCCACACCCGCCTTTTCAGGATGGTGTCTGAACACCGTCCTGTGCAAAGGGTCAGCTGCTGACACTGCCCAGCACTTGTCTTCACGTCAGCAGGCCTGGGAGGTGCAGGGCACATCTGGCCCCAAAGGTCTCTGCACACAGAGCAATCAATTTAACCACCTCAGTAGGCTTTTCTAGGGGAGACTCCCCCAGGAATCTGACCCCCTAGCAACCTCCATAAACGCAAAGGAGAGCTGGAGATTGGAGTGAAGGGTTATCTCACACTTGAAGGAAACCGTTTTCATTTTCTCTTTTCTAACTTCTCACAGCAAGAACTGTGTGTAACACATGGGACTGTTAAACCAGTAGTCACAGGCTTGAATCCATAAGCCACTCCACATGAGAAAGATGGGCAGTCTCCTCCTGTGAGGTTTTACGGCCTTGGAAACCCAGTGGAGGGTCACTGTGGGTTCAAAACCACTCGTAGGATTATCCCTTGGAGTGAACTTGGTGCAAGTGATGGGAGGTGTAAGATATCTGCCTGAGATGGAAAGTTAAAACAGCAGGAGGTGGTACCCATGGTGCCCCCTGAGGCCCAAGCCAGGCATCTGAGCCAGTTTAGTACATAGACCCTTGTAGGTCTAGATATCTGTGGGGGAGCAGGTGTTTAGGAAGTGTCTCTCTTGAGACTGGCATTGGAGGTGATGGATTTACTTAAGCCTCACAACATTAAGTGGTCACTACTGCTATTCCCATTTCATAGATGGAGCAACTGAGGCTCAAGGAGAGTTTTCTTTATCATTTTTTTACCCTCACAGGTAGCAAATGGCAGAGCCAGGAGTTGAGTACCACTCTGCTTAGCTGTGGTGGCAAAGATGTGTTACGTGTTGGGCTGCTACCTGGAAGGCTGGCAGTTAGAATCCACAGCAGCTTCAAAGGACAGAACGAGGCAGTCTGATCCCATAAAGAGTTTGTCTCAGAAAGCTGGTGGAGGTTTGCCTGAGTCAGAACAGGAGAGAGAGCGTGGGGCCTAGGTTTTCGGCTTCATTCTAAATTCCCAGCCTCTGTATCCATCCCATGCTGCCTTTCAGTGTGCACACCTGCCTTTAGTGCAGACCTCAGTGATGTTAATGTTTCTAAAGCAGCTAGGCTTGATAAATGACTTCTGGGAGCACTTGGAGCTCTGGTAGCACTGTGATTAAGGCACTCAGCTTTAAGCAAAATGTTAGTGGTTTGAACTTCTCAGTCTGCTGTATGAAAACTTACAGCCTTGGGAGGCCTGGGGCAGTTCTGCTCCTTCCCACAGGATCACTGTGTCCAAGTCCACTGGACCCCATGGGTTGGCTTTGATTTGGCTTCATGTCCACCAGCAACCATGGTGTAGAGTGCCCTTTCCCCTGTCCTCAGGGGTCCCTGGCCAGGCAGCACCTCTAGAGTCCCTCTTCCTCTCTGTGGGTTGGCAGCAGCAGCAGCCCTCCATCCTTTCTCTTCACGGCTTCTGAGATACTCCAGGTGCGGATTCTTCTCACACAGCTCATTGCTCTGACGTTTGAACCGATTCCTAGCCGACCCTCTGTTTTCTGAGGGTATACGTCACACAGGAGACAATTGCTCATCTTTCTCCTGTGACGAGAGACACAGCTTTTGCGTTTGCAGCACATTCCCTGATGGACCACGCCACATGTCTCTGTCAGGCAAAGAAATCCTAACGTCTGCTTTGATGGCCCTGGATCACGACCCTAGTCCTGACACCTGGCCAGCTCAGCCTTTGCTGTCCTTCACCCCCCTGTGCCTCTGTTGCTTTCCTTACTTATAGAACCAACATGAGAGGACTATTCTTGGGTTGATGCAAAAATTAATGACATCAGTTGCTAACTGAAAGGTTTGAGTGCACCCAGATGTGCCTTGGAAGAAAGGCATGGCTATCTACTGGAACTTCTCAGACATGGGGTTTCATGAATAGGAATGGACTCAGCGGCAGCCGCCACCAGCAATACCTATTTCAGAACATGATGATGATGAAGATAGATCACAGTCTATTTTGGGGGTACTGGTTCCACATGAGCACGTGTTATCCCCTACCCCCCACCCCCCACACACACACACACACTGGGACCCAGCTCCGTGCTCCATCCATCCACTCTCTGCTTGCATCTCCCTCCCCAGCTCCATCCAAGGCCAACATCAGCACCACGGTCAGCAACCCTGCAGCGCTGAGGTTTCTGCCTGTCCCTGACACCCATCACTCTTCCTTTAATCTGTCCACTCTGCTATTCTTTCCAGGAGTGGGGTAGTAGCTTATATGTTGGGCTACTAATCATATGTCAACAGTTCAAATCCATCGGCTGCTCTGAGGGGAAAAGATGAGGCCATCTGCTCTGGTGAAGATTTTCAGCCTCAGAAACCCTACGGAGGGTCATTAGGAGCTGCAGTCAGCCTGGCAGTAGTGAACGACTATGTGCTGACGATTCAGTGGCAGCAGCTAGAGGCACAGAGCCTCGCAGCTTTGTCAGCCCTGGCCAGCTTTTGCTTATCTCTCTGTCCACCATGAATGACTGTTTACAAAGTGCGGGGAACTTGTCACCCTGCAGTATGCTCACAGGACTGCAGTGTGTGACCCACCTTCTGTGAAGGCCCCCATAGCACCACCCCGGGAATATATACACAGGACTGCAGTGTGTGACCCGCCTTCTGTGAGGGCCTCTGTCCACCCCACACACACCTGATGCCATAGAGTTAATTCCGGCTTGCATCAACCCTGGAGGACAGAGCAGAGCAACCCACTAGGGTTTCCAAGGCAGCAGAAGCAGACTGCCTCCACTGCCTCACTTTCCTCCTTCAGAGCAGCTGGTTGGCTCAAGCCTCTGACTCTCTGGTTAGCAGCTGAGAATGCACAGAGGCAGAGAACGTCTGCAGAATGTGGGTGGGCGACCTCAGCCTTCCCTCCGGTCCTGCAGTGGAGCACCTGACTCGAATGGAGGAAGGTGAAGGAGGAAGCCTGGCAGAGATGTTGGAACGGCCCACTGGTGGGACCATCAGCCTCGTCCTTACGCCAGCCCACCTCCGGGGCTCTGAGTCTCCCTAGCTTTGGTAACAAGTGTCGAGGGGCTGCTTCTCCAGCCACCCCTCTTCCCTCTCACCTTTCCGGAATCCTGAATCACCTCTCTTGTTGCTTGTGCTCTGTGATAGCTGTTCCAGGGATTCTCATGGTGTATTCTATACTCTGCCAATACTGTGGACTGGAGGACTATCCCATGGAGTGCAGAAGGAGCACACGAATTGGTCTTGGAGAACGTGCACACTTGGTGCTCTTTAGAGGTTGGAGGGAGACGCTTGGTCTTTGGGCATGTTGTCAGGAGGGACTAGTGCTTGGAAAAAGACATCATGCTGCGAAAGGCAGAGGGCCAGCACAAGACGGGAAGATCCTCAGACAGGAAGGACTGGCACAGTGACCGTGGCAGTGGGCTTGAGCTTGAGGAGGGCGCACGACAGGGCAGGGTTCAGATCTGTTGTTTTTAGGGTTGCTGTGAGTGGTGGCCGGTTCAGTAGCTCCTCACAATAACCGGAGAACTCTTCCTCACCGTCTGGGATCACTGCTCACACCCGTCACCCTGTGTCTCTCCCAGAAGCACTTACTGCAGTTGTGTCAACCCCACTTTGCAGTGGCCTGTAGAACAGTGTAGAATTGCCCCCCACACACACACCCCGTAGGGTCTCTGGGGCTGTGCTCTTTATGGGAACAGACTGCCTCACCTTCCTCCCTGAGAGCAACTGGTGGGTTCAAACTGCTGACCTTTTGGTGAGGGGACCGACACACAGTGCGTTTCACCACTGTTCGAGAGCTACTCTGTGCCCGGCCCCTCATTACTCCCTTTCTCCTGTTTCTTTATTTAATCCTCGTCATCACCCATTTCAGAGATTAGAAAAGCAAGTCCCCAAAAGGCTACTTCACAACCAGCTAAGCATCTAGGGATTCTCGCAGAAGGCAGCTGCTTCTAACAGGGACCCCACCCCAACCCCAAGGAGGTCCAAATGGTTAAATGTTCAGCTAACTAAAAGGTTGGCTGTTCAAACTCATGCAGAAGCCCAGGTGGTGGCTAGGAAGAAAGACCTGGCAAGCCACTTCTGAAGGTCACAGCCTCAGAAGCCCCAGGGAGCACTAGTACTCTGGACACTTGGGGTGGCCATGGGTCAGCATCAACTTAATAGCAATTCTGACTTTTCAGACCTTAAGGAAGCAAGAACTCAGGCACTCTAAGGGCCTGGGTGAGGTGAGGGTGATGGGGTCAGTGACTGGCCATCCCTGGGGCTGGGGTTTAGAGGGGAGACGTAGAAGTGGAAGGAAGAGACAGGAGACCAATTGAGACTTGAGCAGGACCTTTGCTGTGCCAGTTCCCGGGTGGGCACCTCATCTTGTACCCACAGGCTGTGCTTGGTAAGAACCACCCTGCTTACAGTACACAGCAGACAGCACCCTCAGAGAGGTGCCTGGCCAGTCCAAGGTCACGTAAGAGGAGTACAGCAAGAATATGCTTGTGTCCAAGGGACAGGAAGTGGGTGGTAGAAGGGGCAGAGGGGACCTAGGAGGAAGGGCTGGGGGGGAGGTGGGACAGGGGACAGGGAGTGTGGTGAGGACATGGGAAGGGGCACGAGGCAGAGAGAGGGCAGCAGGACTGGGAGATGCTGTAGGAGGATGAGTCAGCAGTCCACAGCTGAGCCAGGCCCCAGGGGAGTCAGGAAACAGCCGGAGCTTGAGGCCAGGGCCAGAGGCAGAGAGAGCAGGGCACAGGCAGAGGGGAAGCTGTGACTGGACCTGTGGGACCAGCACTGGGCTAGGCGCCACCGCAGCAGAGGTGACAAGTAGCTGATCGGATCCGGCTGGATCCAGATAGAGAACTGGCAGGAGGGGGTGAGAAGGCTCCAAGGCCCATGTGAGGCAGCCACCCCAAAGTCCCTCAGCAGGCAGTGGCTCTGCCCAGAAGGCCCTGAGAGCACCTGGGGAGCAGGGACTTGGGGAAAGGAGTGGAGAAGAGAGAAGACCCGCACCTCTGCCCACCTGGAGGCTCAGCAGACTTCAACTTTGGACTCAGAGTTTTAAAAATAATTGAGGTATCATTCACATGCCATTAACATCTGCCTTCCAGAACGCAATTCAGTGGTTTTTCATATAATTGCGTAGTTTTGTACACATCACCACTTCCTAATTTCCTTTGGTCACCCTCAAAGAAATCTGGTCACCAAGGCCAGTCCCCCACCCCGTTCCCTTCTCGCCTTCCCCCAGCCACTCCCCAGGCCTCTGATAACCACTCTTCAATCTGCTCTGTCTCTGTGGATTTGCACTTCTGCACAGTTCATACCCTTGTTAGCAACAGAATCATACATTCTGTGGCTTTTTTGTGAAGGTCACCAGGCTTGTATTAGGACCTCGCTCCTTTTGATGACTCAGTTATCATTCGTTGTTTGGATGTACCCTGCTTTGCTCATCTGTCCATCTGTGGGGGGGACAGTTGGGTGCTCCCACTTGTGGGTCACTGTGAAAAAGGCAGCCATGCACATGGTCTGTGTGGACTTATGTTTTTACTTCTCTTGTGTAAATACCTAGAGAGAAATTGCTAGGTCATGTAGTTCCTGGTAGAAGACCCTCAAGGAGATGGATTGAAACAGAGGCTGCAACTGTGGGGTCAAGTACAGCGAGACAGGGAGGCTGGCATGGATCAAGTACAGAGAGACGGGGAGGCTGGCGTGGGTCAAGTACAGAGAGACGGGGAGGCTGGCGTGGGGTCAAGTACAGGGAGACGGGGAGGCTGGCGTGGG
>NW_006399822.1:3140603-3161324 GCF_000299155.1 Elephantulus edwardii
CAGGGAGACGGGGAGGCTGGCGTGGGGTCAAGTACAGGGAGACGGGGAGGCTGGCGTGGGTCAAGTACAGGGAGACGGGGAGGCTGGCGTGGGGTGGGGACGCTGACGCAGGACCAGCAGGGGCCTTTCTGTAACTGAATGACAGCTCTCACCAGCAACATAGTGACTCTCCGATTAACTGTGTGAGCACTGACCAGACTGTGTCCAAAGCTGCTGCACTTTTACATACCTGCCAGGAGTGTATGGGAGGTCCAGTTTGTCCACATCCCCACAGACATTTGTTATTGTCTGTCCTTGTAGTTACAGCCATCCTACTGGAGATAAAGCACGATCGCACTGTGGCTTTGATTTCTGACCCTGATTTTCACCATTTTGAGTTTTCATCATGTAGGGAGTATTACAAAGTAAGTGGAATTATGTAAAGAATGCTCTAATCATTGTCCCAAATCTGCCACTCTTCTTTTTAAAGTTTTACTTTGTTCTGAATGAAAGTTTACAGAGGAAGTTGGTTTTCTATTCAGTCATTCCCACAGATACTGTTTTATGGCCTTGATGACAATCCCACAATATGACAGCACTCATCCCCCTTCCTCCCTGTGATTCCTGTTTCCATTCATCCTTCTATCTACCCTGTCCCTTCCTGTCTTATGAGCTTTCTCCCTGGGGGGGGGGGTGTGATACTCTTTTATCTTGCATTTTGTTGTTCTAAGAACTCTGACTGTCCGAAGGAGTGAGAATCTCCCTGGTGTTGACGTCCACCTATAGACCAGTCCACTATTTGGCTGAAAGTTGAGCCATGGCGTGAGTTTACCTCCAGGCTCAAAGAGTGACTTAGGGTCATAATCTTGGGGTTCCACATGTCTTTCATTCTTCTTTTCTGTGAAAGCTTCTGAGAATCTTTCCAGGAAGTTCCTCTTCTGATGTTCAAGTCCAGCTCGGACTGTTTACCTTACATATAAAATAACAGCCAGAACACCTGCTTGAGAGAAGAACACAGTCTTTGGGGCTTAGGTGGGGTGGGGGAGCTTCCTTCCTCTCCTGGAGCGCCCCAAGCCCTCACTGCACAGGGGTGTGCCGGCCACTCAGCCTTGCTGGGCGCCCAGTGAGGAAGCTGGTTTAGATGCAGAGAGCAGTGCGGCTGGAGTGACTCGGCAGATGCTTCCTGCAGTGCAGGGAGGTGCTGCGGGGGCCCTGGGTGTGGAGGGAGGACTTGCACGGTGCATGCTTTGAATACCCAAATGCGTGCTCAGAGGCAGATGGGGAACCTGACAGAGTCTGGCCGTCCAGGAGTCTCCTGCCCATGTTTGGGAAAAGTGATCTTGGCCAGAAAGAGACCCTTAAGCCAAGGACAAACACCTAGAATGTCAGAGAAGGGGGAAATCAAGACCAGTGTTGGAAAACTTCCAGGTGCCTTATAATGAACCGGAAATCTTCCCAAATGCAGGTGCCTGGGACCCAACCCAGAGGTTTGATTTTGAAGATCAAGAATCTGCATTTGTAGTGACAATCTGACACGGAGTTTGGGTTAGAAATGTGAGAAAGGTGATTGTGGTCCACCTTCTGCTTCATTGGAACTGAAACCAAGAGCGCGCATTAGTGATGGTTAGCTGTAAGCTGCAGGACTGCGGAAGAGGGATCCGGGTCTAAAACCCTTGAAACCTCCCAAAACAAAACCAAACAAAAATTCAGACTCAAAGACACTCTGTAGGGGTCCCGCTTCCTGTACGGAGAGTAGTCAGTCAGGGATCTCCTCAGATTACTGAGGAGCAAGTATATCAGTTTGAAGACTAAGGTGCACCTGATCCAGGCCATGGTCTTTTCAATCACTTGCTGTTTATCTGAAAGCTGGACACTGAATAAGGATGACAGAAGAAGATTGACACCTTCGAGCTGTGGTGTTGAAGAAGAGTACTGAATATCTCATGAACTTCCAGAAGAACAAACAGATGTGTCTTAGAGAAAGTGCACCCAGAGTGCTCCTTGGAGCATATTGCTAGGAGAGGCTATCCCTTGGAGAAGGGCCTCATGCTTGGAAAGGTGGAAGGATCGCAAAAGAGAGGAAGCCCCCAACCAAATGAACTGACAAGGGATTGTAGCAGTGGGCCCAACTCTGTCAGATGATGAGGACAGGAAAGGACGGGACAGGATTCAGGTCTGTTGCTTGTAGGGTCACTAGGAGTCACACTCTTGTAAGGACACCTAACAGCATCTTTATAGAAGTGGACTACAGCACCTTTCTCCTGCAGATCGGTTGGTGGATTCAAACCACCGACCTTTCTGTTGATCAGCATTCCGGAAGAGCCACATGACCTGGTCAAGTCAGTGAGAGCTGGAATTTGGACCAGGCCTTAGGGTTGGCGCTCTCTGTTGCCTCCAGCATCACACCCCCTGCCTCTCATCACTCTGGATGACCAGATGGACAGAAAGAGGGAGAGCTGCCCGACCTGGACGAGAGACTCAAGATTGACATGAGCATGCCTGCTTTCTCTTTTTTCCACAGCCCAACATAAAGAAAATCTCAATTTAGTGTTCATGTAGACCAGGCACTGGAAGTAATTTCTTTTTCCACTCCAGAGCGTTTTAATCCAAAGAAAACTGTCGCTGTCAACGTCTTGCTTTTCACTCAGGAAGCGTCTGGCCCCATCTATTCACTCATTCGTCCGTCAAATTCATATGTAATATTTATAGCCAGCTTCTCAACCCTGGTGCCGCATTAGACTCTTCTGTGGACCTTTCAAAAAATCAGATGCTCCAGCCCTGACATAAATCAATTAGAATCTCTGGGGTCACAACCTTGACATCAGATTTCTTAGAGATTCCCAGGTGATTCGCACAGGCAGCCAAGCTGAGAGCCGCTGCTTCCTGCCCCAAATGGATCCGAAAACCCACTTCTGATTCTGACCTGTGCTGGTTCTGACCTATCTGATCCTCCAATGTCTCCAAGGCTGTAAATCATCACAGCTTCATCTTTTTCTCAAAAAGGCTGGTGGACCCAAACCATCAACCTTTGACTAACAGTCCAACCCATTACCCATGAGTTCTTCAGCCCAGCTGTTGTGTGCTGTCAAGTCAGAGCCCACCCACAGCTGATCCTCCTGTGGGATTTTAGAGGCAGCAAACAGCATGGAAGGAGACTGCCTGTCCTCTCCCAGAACAGCTGGTGAGTTCAAACTCTGGGCCTGTGAGACTGCAGTGCTATCTCAACCAAATACTGACTTCCCGAGAAAATGCCCGCTGTCTCGTTGGGAATGGAGATCCTGGGGGTAGACCAGGGCTGGTCTGAGACTCTGTGTTTCTAACAAGCAAACTGGAGATCAAAGAGCCACGGTGGTGCAGTGCCTAAGAGCTTGACTGCTGACTGAAAGATCAGAGGTTCAAACCTGCCAGCGGCTGCACAGGTTAAAAATGAGTAGTCTGCATCTGGAGTGAGTAAACCCTGGAGGCAGTTCTCTGTCCTGCAGTGTCGCTGAGAGTTGACACAGACGGAATGCTAACACGTGACTGTAAACAAAAGGTGCCCTGGTGGCACAGGGGCTCAGTGCTAGCGGAGATGTTGGTGGTTCGAACTCACAGGCTGCTTCGAGGAAGAAAGAGGAGGCAGTCTGCTCCTGTTAAAAATGACAGTCTCGGAAGGGCCCATTCTGCTCTGTCTCTAGGGTTGCAACGCGTTGGAACCGACTCCATGGCAGCAGGTTCAGCTGTTTCTCTGGGACATGCAGATGCTGTTGGGCCAGCATAGGGGTTGTTGGAACAGCTGTTTCAGGAGGCAGGGTCAGCGCTGTGAAAACACAGAGGTGAACACCACAGAGGTGAACACAGACCAGCTCCCACCCAGCCAGAATCCATGAGGAAAACAGGCCTCTCCCCCCCAAGCCTCCGTGCACCTTGGAACTAACTACACCTGCTGTTCTGACTGTGCCCTCAGAGCGGAGCACAGAGGGTGGCACCGAGTGGGCCCTCAATACAATTAGCTTGATAGGTGAATGGATGGCTGAATGAAGAGGTGGGCAGACAAAGAAGACAGCAGCTGTGTGAGTCTGGGCTCTCCCCCATCCTGGCGGTGGAGGTGGTAGAGTGACCCTGGAGGACAGGGCAGGACTGCCTCCTAGGGTTCTCGGAGGCTGTAAACCTTTTCAGGAGCAGACGGCCGCATCTTTCTCCTGAATTAAACAGCTGAGTGTGCAACCACTGCACAGCCAGAGCTCCTCTTGTTTAAACAGATTCCTTCTGCTGTTAAGCATAGCCATGGGGGGGTTAGCTGCTGTAACAAGGAGGTCCTCAGACGGGACAGGTGTACACAAAAGAGTGACTCACAACAACCCTTATGACAGAGCAGAACTGCCCCCTGGGGTTTCCAAGCTGCCATCTTTATGGGAGCAGACTGTCTCATCCTTTCCCCAAGGAGCAGCTGATGGCTTCAAACCTGCTACTTTTAGGTTTGCAGCCAAGCACGCTATCTATTGCACTACTGGGGCTCATTCTGGGCTCTATCACTGACTGTGTATATGGACTTGGGCGAGTTAAGCTGTGGCTCTGAACCATGAGATGACGTCACAGTGATCACGAAGGAGTGTGTGATGCACTGGAGGTGTCTGTGTGTTAGCTAAGGAGAAGGCCAGAGGCTGTAACAAGGAGGCCTTGGCAGACTGGCTGTCCTAATAGGTGGGACAACCAAGTTTGTGGCTCTTGACACCCTTCACACTAAAAACGAACCTGTGAGGAACATGCTCCTCAGAACTCAAACATTCAAGACCAAAAAGATAGTATTTGCCCAAAATCAAAAGTCAGAAGAGAGTAAAAAGTCACAAAGAGGCCCAGAAGGATGAATGGAAATGAGAACCACAGGGAGGAAGTGGGATGAGTGCTGTCACATGGAGGCGCTTGCAGCCAGTGTCAGAAGACTTTTAATGAGCTGTTGAATGAGAAACTTAAGTGATTCAAAAGCATTCATTCAAACTATAGTAAAATGTTCAAAATAGAAACAACCATTAAATTATAATGTTACTTCTGTTTTCTTCCAAAAAAGGAGGAAGGGATTGGGGAGCAGCTATGGGTTTAGAAGCCACAGCGCTCAGTACACGGCATGGGCTGACCTGGGGGGCTTTTCCCGGGGCTCTCGCGGGTGCACGGTCTACTCTGCCTCTCGCCTCCTCCTCCCCAGGGCGAGTGCTCTCAGAAATGCTACTACATCTTCATCGTGGAGACCATCTGCGTGGCCTGGTTTTCCCTGGAGTTCTGTCTGCGCTTCGTGCAGGCCCGGAACAAGTGCCAGTTCTTCCAGGGGCCCCTGAACATCATCGACATCCTGGCCATCTCGCCGTACTACGTGTCGCTCGTGGTGTCCGACGAGCCCAGGGAGGACGGTGAGCGGCCCAGCGGGAGCTCCTACCTGGAGAAGGTGGGGCTGGTGCTGCGCATCTTGCGTGCTCTGCGCATCCTGTACGTGATGCGCCTGGCGCGCCATTCGCTGGGGCTGCAGACGCTGGGCCTCACCGTGCGCCGCTGCACGCGCGAGTTCGGCCTGCTCCTCCTCTTCCTGTGCGTGGCCGTCACGCTCTTCTCCCCGCTGGTCTACGTGGCCGAGAACGAGTCCGGGCGCGTCCTGGAGTTCACCAGCATCCCGGCGTCCTACTGGTGGGCCATCATCTCCATGACCACGGTGGGCTACGGCGACATGGTCCCCTGCAGCGTGCCGGGCCAGGTGGTGGCCCTCAGCAGCATCCTCAGCGGAATCCTCATCATGGCTTTCCCGGCCACGTCCATCTTCCACACCTTCTCCCACTCCTACCTGGAGCTCAAGAAGGAACAGGAACAGCTGCAAGCCCGCCTCCGCCGCCTGCAGACCACCGCCACCACCAGCGAACACGAGCTCCTGAGTGACGTCGATGACCTCGTGCTGGAGGGCCCGTCCTTGCCCATCAAGTACATTTAACTCACCCCCCTTCACCGGCACAGGGGAGCTTGGCCCTGTAGCTCCACCCCATTGCTCTTGGCTGAAACCAGCTCCGCAATATCAAGCCATAGATGCTTTGGTTGTTATTCAAGCATGGGGAGTGCTTCCAAAGCCAGAGAGGCCGGAAGCCAAGGATTTGCAGGCTGTGTGGCTCTCAGTCGCCCAGTGGTTCACCCAAGCCGCTTGCCTTTGCTCTTCCTCCCTGGCCATTGGCACATCGCTCCAGGTGTGATGACTGCCTTTCCTTCTCATTTCCTTCCCAGCGGAGTCTTTAACATCCCTGATTGAGCCCTGGGTACTCCTAGAACTGGCCATCACTGACATTTGACCGAGAACTGGCCATCACTGACATTTGACCGTCTGTCAAGCCTACAGAATTCATTCTCCTTCTTCAGCTCTCCTTCCTGGGTACGTCATCACCCCAAATCAGAAGATCCTGTCACAGCAACCCCTCTGATTCCAGCTCTCTACCCAAAATTCACAAAAATCTCAGCCTTTTTCAGAATCCCAATAGGGGTCTACTGTTCTCTTTTTGCTTACCACCACCAAAGGCAGTTCCCTCCTGCAGCTGCCTTCCCTGGCTCCAGAAGCTTTTGGCCAAGAAGAGGCAGTAAGTCCTGCATAGATCACAGGCGCTGCAAGCCTGCTCGCCCCCTGACACTGGGAGACCACACAGGAGTGCCTGTTTCCAGAGCAGAGGTCCTTCCCCGACTGGACTTCCGGTGGGCACGCTCGGGATATCCAGTGCCTGGCCTCGACAGGCCTCCGCTTTCTCCCCGTGGAGAGCTTCTCTGCTGTGGATTCTCCAGCACTGCTGGGACCTTGGCTTTACGCCCTTAGCTAACCCCTTCTTGATGCAGCATATAGCACAGCTTTGGTGCTGAAACCAAGGAGCATCAGTATTAGCGCCTTGCCTCCTCCCTGGACCAGGCTCCATGATGCTCCCAGATCATGCTCCCAATTTCTTTTTTAACATGAGTTCTTTGACTAACAGATTCTTCCTTTGTATCCAGGAAAGGAGGCAGATGTAGAATCTCATCATCAGAGCTAAAAGCAGTGCATCCTGAGACTAAAAGAAAGGAGTGAAAGGTTTTGGAGAGGGAATGGAGGAATACTTGGGGAGACGAAGTCAAGTGGTTTGCAGTAAGAACATGATGGGTCTTGAGGACTCGGCTAGAGAATGTGGCCCTTTTGGTGGACGGAAAGGAGCTGTGAGAGCTTTTTAAAGGAATGATGTGCACAGACCTATGGATGACGGTGCTGGAGTTCAGGTGATGGGGGAGGCTGGCTTGGATGGAGATTGGCTGAGTATTTGAGGCCCGCCCTGAGGACCGCCCGAGGCTTGAGCCCACCATGACAGCCACAGTGTTGCTGCATCTCACAGAGGGCCTCTCTCTTTTCACGGACCCTCTACCAAGCTTGATGTCCCTCTCTAGGAATTTCTCTAGGTTCTTCCTGGTAACTGGCCCAAACTGTGAGAGACAAAGCCCCGTCATCTTTGCTTCTAAGGAGCAGCCTGGCTGCACTTCTTAAGGGCAGATGTGTTTCTTCTTCTGCCAGGCGGTGAAACACTCGGTGTCCTTTGCCCTCACATTTCACAGACCAGGCATCTGGGAGGGAATGGGCCAGGGCTAGAAGGAACACTCCCAATCAAAATTAGGGGAGCCCATCACGAGATTCTATAGCATCTTAATACATGCTTAGTTGAAGTTCTCTGCTAAATTAGGAGTGGAAAATTAGAATTGACTGCTTGCATGGGGGGCTTAATTAAGCGCTCTATTTTTTCTCCCTGGTCACATCCCAGGAGATTGGCCCAAATTATTTGCGTCTGCTCTGACCAAGCAACCTTCCATCATGCTGGCGGGGCGGAGAAGGGTGGCCAGCTAGTTGGTAGGTAGTTTCTTCATTCCCATTGGCTGAAGGAGATGCTGTAATCCCTCAAAGGGCTCCTTTTCTCTAAAGCTAATTCCCAGGGCTCTGGCCAAAGGTAGGATAGTTCCAGCTAACGACAAAGAGTGTCCCTTGGCCTCGAGCCATTACCATCTTATATCATTGTAGTGACTATCTAGGAACTCTGGTGGCCCGGTGGTAAGGAGCTGCACTGCCAACCCAATGGTATGCGGTTCGAATCTACCAGCTACTTTGGGGAGAACGATGGGCCGTCTCCTCCCAGGCGATTTACTGCATCTGAAAACCCTCTGGAGGGTCAGCTGTGGGCCAGTTCCAAACCCAGTGGTAACTAACTGCAGTGTTGCTACAACAGAAATATCACAAGAGGGTAGCTTTAACCCACAGACGTTTATTTTCTCAACGTTTAGGAAGCTAGAAGTCCCTTTGTGGGTGTGGACTCTTGGGGAGGGCTTGTTCCCGCTGGGAGAAGGTCCTTGTGTCCTGAATTGCCGCTCCTGGATCTCCTGGTGGCTCAGTGTCTGTCCCACTTCGTCTCTGCTTCTTTCAGCTGCTTCATTAATCTCATATCTCAAAACAGATTCCTTTAAGACATGTCCCACTCTAATCCTGTTTGATTAACACCACAAAACAGCCATTTCCCAAATGGGGTTATAGCCACAGGCAAAGAGGTCCGGATTTACAAAACCTGTTTTGGAGAGAGAAGCAATTTAATTCATGGCAATCACGGACGGAGCTTAGGGTCAGCTTGTCTACGTCTCGGCTGAGAGCTGTAGGTGTAAGCTGGTGAAGGGAGGAGTAGAACTCGTCCATAGACTGGAAGGGACCCTAGCGGAGCCTAACCCTGGAGGCACTGTGGTCCAGTGACTGTCTTTGGATGACTTCGCTTCCACATCTTTAGGATGGGAGCACTGGAAGGGCCATCAGTCAGCCCAGGATTCTTTGGTAAGCATTTCCAAGAGGGCTCTGTGAGCACTGGGAATTACGTGCATTTGAAAGTGGAAAGCATCCGGTGGTTCATCAGATTCTCAAAGGAACCTACGACTTACCACCTCCTCATAAAAGGATTGTTGTTTTAATAAAAGGATTTTTTAAAAGTCAAAAGTCATTGCCATGGAGTTGGAACCAAGTCATAGCTGACACACCAGTGGGTTTCCAGAAGCCGTACATCATATAGAAGGAGACTGCCCGTTTGTCTTCCATGGAGCAGCCGGTGGATTTGAACCACATGACTTTGGGTTTAAACACTATAAAATAAATCACGTCCCTCGTTGTAAGAGCGAGAGACCAAAGTTACACAGTTTGTTTAGTTCTGTCCCAGTGCAGGCAGACCTCGGAGAGAAGGGGAGTTCAGCTTTAGACCACAGCACTGAATCAAAGATTGCACCGAGTCTAGTCAGGTGTAGGTTTAGCTTTCTCAGTGCGTGGGAAAATTACACTGACGTGAGACGGGTCTGTTAGGAATACAGAAGTATGACAGAAAGAGTTTGACACTCAGCAAGGAAGAGCAGCGTTGGACGCAGACGGGGTGGGGAGGGGAGGGAGTAGGAAGATGCTCCACGCAGGGTCGCCATCAGCTTTCGGTCTGCGGGGGAGGGAACTGCAGTGTCTGAAAAACCACCAAGCACAGAGCATTAAGCACTGCTGCTGACAGGCTCCAGCCACAGACCTCAAACCAGCTGATAGGGTCACTCTGCCGCTTGTCCTGAGCACAGTAACAAGGCTTGTCTTGGGATGCCAGGCTCCAGCCTGCCCCCTTCCAGTGTCTGAATCCTCGGATTCAGGGCCATGGGTCTCGCTAGGCCCGCCTTTCCTTTCAGACTAAATGGTGGTTAAACTTCCCACCTGCACAGTCTGTGGTTCTGGGGCGTCCAGCTCAATCCCCCCGCTCCACATCCTTTGCTCAACATGGACATGACATTGGGCACCTTCCAGGTGGGAGGGGCACTCACCCAGGGCCTCAGCAGGAACACAATGTGGCTTAAAAAGTAAAGCAGAAAAGGGAAGCTGGCTGTCCCCGCGGTCGCTTCGGTGTCTCACTGCTGTCCATCTCGAGCTGGCCCTCGCAAGCCCTGGTCAGCGGGCCTCCAAGGCCACGGGAGGACGACGGGGTTGGCTGTTCAGTGGCATCTGTGACCTTTGCCGCTCACCTCTGCCGAGAGGGAAAAATGAGGACAAGCTGGGCCCCGTGTGCTGCCGCCCCTCAGACAAATTTGGGCGCCCTGCACTAAACATAGCCAACTTCACTGCTGCGGCTGGCCCTGCCCAGTGACCAGATCCTGTAGAAGCAGCCCAGCACCTTCTCCCTTCATCATCAGGCCCCAGCACCCAGAAACCTGAGACCATTAAACAACAATCAGAAGCAATGCTGTGGCTGCCGTGGTGTGTTGGGGAGCTCTGGGCACAGACCTGCGGGAGTTGGCCTGGGGGTGTGGGAGGAGGTGAAGCCTTCTGTGCAGAGTGGGGGGCAGGGTCACGGGTCACTCATCTGGGCCAGCAGTTGGGTGGGAGGATGATGGTCTAAAGCACCAACCATATGTCAGCTTGTTCTAGCTCATTGGACACAGTTGTAAAGCAAGCACATGCACTTGTGGACCCTGGGGTGGGGGGAGGGCAGGCAGAAGGACAGTAATCCGAACAGACAGAAACATGACAACCCGACGGTCCTGAGGCCCAGGGAGAGGGATGCAGCGTGATGAAAGAGAGATGGGGGGGGGGGGGGTGGAGCTCTGGTGCCCTAGTGGCAAGGAACTGCAACTATATAATCCCAGAGGCGCACGGTTCAAATCCACCAGATGCTCTACCGGGGAAGGAGGGACAATCTCCTTCTGTACCAGTCAGATCTGATTTGATGGTACACGCACACAAAAATAAAAAAAGAGAGAGAGATGGGGCAAATGGTTAAGCACCCAGCTATGAACCAAAAGGTTGATGGTCTAAATCTACTCAGTGGTGCCTTGAAAGAAGGGCCAAGCAATCTACATCTGAACGGCCACTGACACACAAGGGGCCGCCAGGATCCAGGCTTGGCCTCAGCCAGCTTGGTTTTGGGGTTTGGAGGAGGCATCTTGATCAGGAGTCGTTGTGGCATGGTTGTTAAAGCCCTGGGCTGCTAACCGCAAACATCAGGAGTTCAAGCTCAGCAGCCACTGTGGGCAAGGGTGAGGCATCCTGCTGCTTCTGTAAAGATGCCAGCCTCGGACCCAGTGCTGCCTTGTCCTGCAGGGTGGGGGCGGGGGTCAGAACTGACTGAGTGGCCAGGGCCTTGGGCAGGGGGTTCATACCTTAGACTTCTCCACATACTAGTTCCCTCAAATTCTGTGTGTGTTGGGGAGCTCTGGGCACCACAGATCGGCTGGGGTTGGCCTGGGGCTGTTGGGTGAGGTGGGAGAAGCCCTCTGTGAGGGGGGCAGGGTCAGGGGTCACCCACCTGGGCCAGCAGTTGGGTAGGAGGATGGTGGTAAAAGATGCTGGTGAAAGGCCTGGAGTTCAGGTTTATTTCCTGGATGGCCCCACGGAGGGAGCTGGGAGTGAAAATAGGGAGAGGGGAGACGGTGGGGTGTGTTAGGAGATCCCCTCACTATGGCAGCCAGGGGCCAGGAGACAGGGTATACGAGAGAAGCAACCGAGGCTTTGTGGTTCCTAAATTCAGTTGTCTTAACGTCAGACTTCTGTGCCAGCATTAGTCACACCCCCGTATGCAAAGCTACAATAGAGAAAATGACACTTGACAATCTCAGGCAGAAGGAGTTTCTTGTACAGCTAAGGGGTACTTTCTCTTGGTCCAGCAGCTATTACTCTAAAGCCCTTTTATGCCCTTGCCCTTCTGTTGCTGTAATTGAAGTTACGTCCCTGAAGCCACAACGTGCAAATGGTACCAACTGTCTCCAGAATATGGTTGAGACCAGACCATCCACCCAGCACATGGCCACTGACCAGAGCAAAAGGGACACTCTAAAAACTCCTCACACTGCACTGTCCTGTTCCTCCCTGTCCCATTTCCAAGACAGTAAGACACACTTGGGATGTTCAAATCTTCCACGTTCCATGTGGTGGTGTAGTGCGCTGTGGACCCTCCAGCATGTTCACCAAGGCCGTAAATCTCATGGGCGGAGACCACCCATGTTTCTCCCGAGGACTTGCTGTTGGATTCTAATTGTCTGCCTTGTTTAGTCCACTGGTCACAGGACCCACTTGACTCAAAGCTAGAGGTTCACTTCCACTCTTGGTGCTGCGTGTGGTCATGTGACAGGTGGAGAAGTAACCTCCTGTCCAGGATGCTTGCAGCAGCCCACCCAGGGGACAGCTGAGGGCTGTCGGGAGCTGGGATGCTTGCAGCAGCCTGCCCACGGGACAGCTGGGGGCTGCCAGGAGCTGGGATGCTTGCAGCAGCCCACCCAGGGAAGAGCTGGGGGCTGCCGGGAGCTGCACAGGAGGTACCCACAACCAGGAGAAAAACAGACTGCTGCCATCAAGTCACTTGTGACTCACAGCATCCCCACGTGGGTCACAGCAGAACCTGGCTCCAGAGGGTGATTTTTCAGAAGTGGATCGCCAGTATCTCTGGATGGACTTGAACTTCCGACCTACCAGTGCATTAATAATTTGAACCACCCAGGGATTGAGAGGGTGCTCAGGACCCTAGAGCTCAGGGAGAGAATGGAGGTGACGGAGGCTGGGACCTGGAGGAAGCAGTACTTGAGCCATGCCAAACTGGTGACATCATCTCCCGACTGAAATATGCTCCTGTTGGCAAAAACTTCCTGCAGAGGGACCAGGCCGAGAAGACGTTCGCGGAGTGTTTCCAAAGCAGTGTTCATCACCAGCCTGCAGTCATCAACACGCCGCGTCAAAGCAGCTGAGCAAACCCTGTAATGAAATGGCTGGCTGCGGAGTGAAGACTGGCTGGACAGATTTATGCAGCACAGGACAAGTATTACTCATTTGGCAGAACACAGCCGCGTTAATGCCATTTTTAATAACTTGTTTACCCAGTGATTATATGATTAATGAAAAGGAAGAGGCTCATTGCAGACGCACTTGGACGTGTCTGCAGCGTTTCCAGATTCTGGTCGCCGCTGCGGCAGCAGTAAATCAATTCCAATTATCTCCGAGGGACAGCAAGGTATTATGAATGGGGGAGTTAATAGGTCTGGATGCTTAAAAAAAATCCCTCCTCTCTCTGATGAAAACTATTAAGTAACCAAGAAAAGTAATGATCTCAGGATTGATCTGGAAAGTCTTGTTTCTAAAAGAGCTGATGTCAGATAGGTCTTAGCTGAGGGTGGAGAATCCCAGAAAAAAAGTTTGTAGTGTGTCATTGACTGTGGCTCATAATAAGTTACGGGTCACATTATGAGGAACGGCAGTCCCAGAAGACTTAATTGTGCTCACGCAGAATCTGTACATAGACCTGTCAGCAGTTGTTCAGAAAGCACAAGGGAATTCTGCATGGTTTAAAATCAGGAAAGGTGTATGTAAGGATTGTGTTCTTGCCATCTATTCAGTCTGTATGCTGAGCAGATCATCCGAGAAGCTGGACTCTGAAGAAGAATGTGGCATCAGGATCAGAGGAAGATTCATCAACAATGAGCGTTACGCAGATGATAACAGCCCTGCTTGCAGAAAGTGTACAAGACTTGAAACCCTTGCTGCAGAAGAACAGAGGCCTTCAATACAGGTTACGTCTCAACTCCAAGAAAACAAACATCCTCACCACTGGACCAATGGCAGGTAGATGCAGGAAGGATAGGAGTTGATAGAATTTCCTTTTACTTAAATCCACAATCAACATTTATGGTAGCAGTAGTCAAGAAATCAAAAGACGTGTTGCACTGGGAAAATCTGCTGTCAAAAACCTCTTTTAAGTCCTAGAAAACAAGGATGTCAGTTTAAAGATTAACATTTAAACCATGGTACTTTTCAGTTGCTTCCTGTGTATCTGAAAGTTAGACAATAAATAGGTAAAATAGAATTGATGCCTTTGAATTGTGGCATTGGCAAAGAGGATTGAAGATCCCATAGACTGCCAGAATGGAGGAATCACAACCAGAGTGCTTCCTGGAGGCAAGGACGGGGAAGCGTCGCCTCACGTACTAGGAGCATATTGTCAGGAGGGATCAGTCCTTGGAAAGACTTTTTTTTTCCCCTGAAAGATCACATATTTTAGTATTTGTTGCTGCTTAGAGAGAGATAACAGATAAACCAAATGTGGATGCAATAAACAACTCAGCAATATAGTTGGGAACTTCTGGAAGGCCAAAGAACTATGAAGAGGCCCTTGCCGGCTCTACACTTGTGCTCTAGAGGCAACAGCAACCTTAGGAAGGTGTGAACCCCAGCAGCTGCTCGATGGGTTTAAACCGCCATTCATCCACCTCCAGCTCTTCTACCAAACCAGCTAGTTTTTCCATCCGAGCAACTTGCTGATCATGTTTCACCTGCTTAAGTGTGGATGCCACTTGATAGCTGAAAACAGATTCACAGAGGAATCTCTCAGAGCCATCTCAAAGGCTGTGGTACTTTTCCCTAGAGCCCCGCCCCCAGGCCAAGCTGGGGCGGCCACGCTTCCTACAACGAGGACGGCTGGAAAGACATTTGGAGAGGAGGAGGAAAGAGAGGAAAGCCTTCAATGAAACAGGCTGACACAGTGACTTCAACAGTGGGCCCAGCAGACATGGGGGGGGGTCTGAATTGGGCAGGGATTTGACCTGATGTTTATAGGGTCACTCTGAGCCAGCATGCACTCCACAGCCCTACCAGCACCTGTGCTGTGAGCAACAGTGTTTGCTACAACAGCCAGGATGTGAGGGCAGTGGGCCTGTCCATCAGCTGATGAGTGGACGTAAAGACGTGGTCGTGCATACAGTGGACTGTGGCTCAGCCATAGAGAGACGTGAATGGACCTTGAAAACATCATGCTGAGTGAAGTAAACAGTTGGAAAAGGACAAATGCTCTGGGACCTCATATGAAATCAACAAGTACAGAGACACCACTGATTACTGGGAGTTCCAGAGCAGAGGGAGGGGAATGCTTGTTCATAGAGCAGCGAGTTCTGTTAACGGGGACAGGAGGATTTGGAAAGGGTGGGAGAGGATGGTTTTACCAAGAATGCAATCAAATGCCCTGGACCAGCCCACCTGCAGGGGTCTACCAGGGCAATGGGGTAGGGGAGTTGGTGGGGCTTCTACATGGACTCAGGGTCACCTAAGCCCTCAGATGTGCCAGCTACTGCCTGCCCAACCCCAAAACCAGCCTGCCCCAGTCCACAGCTGAGTCAGCCAGAGTGGCACGGGGTGGTCTTCTCATCATTCCCTGGATGAGGTTGCCAGAGTGTCCTGAGAGTAAGTGGCCTGCCACGGCCATACACTCTCACCTAGTGTCAGCACCACAGAGGGGGTGGGCACTCCATCAGAACCTTCACTGCCTGGTGCTCCCCAGGGCTGCCTGGCGGGTACAGTCTGAAGCTCTGAGTTTAGGAACTGTTGGGGGCACAGAGGTCTCAGCTCTCACACGCTGCTGGCTGGATGCAGAATGCACTGGAACGTGTGCGTGGGTGTGTACGCATGTACGTGCATGCAGTGTGCATGTGTGTGCATGCAGAGTTATGCATGCAGGCATATGTGCTCCTAAGTAGAATTTTTTTCCCCATTTTCCTTATTTAGAACTTTATTCTCAAAAAGCCACTGCTCACAGCAGCGTGGCTGAAACAGCAGGACACCTGGCAGCAGGAAAGAGTTTGTAGCACGTGCAGCCGAGACCATGTGACTGGAAGCGACACTGTGATCAGTAGTAATGACAGCACGTCATCACTTACAGAAGTAGGGAGGCAGGAGTGTGTTCGATGCAGGATGCAGGGCTTCTGTTATAACTGCAGGGACAGTTTTATTAAACTGCTGAAGCCCCCACCCCCACCCCTCCAAGGGTGTTCCCTTCTGACAGTGTTGCCTAGCATGGTTTGCACCCCCACACCCACACTCCCCTAGTGATGTCACTCCTGGGAGCACTGACTTCCCTCTGCCCAAGGCTGGAAGGGGACCAACATCTCTGGGGTTCACAGTTCCTCATGATGGGGGAGGTGTCATCAGAGCCTTCCCACACCCCACTGACACCTCCCACTAGTTGGAGGAAACAGTTTCCTCCACTCCTGCCCAAGCCCACATTGACTCCGGGGTGTGGAAGCCTCCCAAGAGATCCCCAAGGAGGTAATCCCCTCACACCAAGGGACCTGCAGCACACAGAGAGGACTCCCCCCTCCCGAACCCCACTGCACCTCTATGAATGGGAGTCGGGCTGGTGCCACACGAAGACCATCACAGCCCCAAAGTCATCACGCTGGTTCTGCTGCACAGCGACCCTGCAGGACACAACTGTCCCAAAGAATGTCCAAGGATGTGAGGCCTATAGGAGGACGTCTTCCAGTTAGCAGCCCAGTACCTCACCCACAGTGCCACCAGGGCTCCTCGGTCAGACTGTGGGTGGGAGAAAAGGCCACTGGAAACTCAGGGACAGGACAGCCGCCTCCCATGTGGGAGACCAGGTCCAATCCTTCTACCCCTACCCTCCATCCCAACACAACCACTCCCCCATCACAATCCCCACCCATCACCCCAACACAACCACCACCTGTCACAGCCCCCACCTATCTGTCAGTGGTGCTTCGGGGGATGTGTGACTCAGAAGGCCTGGTGACTGATGTCTGAAAACAAGTCAGTGAAAACACATGGCTCCAAAGGGTGTCATCTGCAAGCCAGCACAGGGACAATACAGGGCCTGGACATGTGTCACTGATCGTGGGGGCAGGACCAGATGTGTGTCACCAACGGTGGGGACAACATGGGGCTGGGTGTGTGTCACAACACTGTTCCCCCAGCAGGTGTGAAGCTGTCACCAGCTGAGGCTGCACAGAGGAACTACACAGCAGTCTGTCTGGATGCATTTGGGGCACCAGTCCATAAAGGGACACAACTCAAAAAAGCACCATAAACACACTTTATTGAACACAATGTGATGCCCTCCCCACCCCCATTCCCTGCAGGATCCTCAAGGTGCTGGGGTCCAGCTGGGCCTGGATCTGGATTCACCTGCTGAACTTGCCCAGCAGAGGCTTGGAGGGCCACGCCCCAAGGCCCTGCTTGTCCAGGAGGGCGGAGAGCTGCTGGCGCGCATCCTGGTACTGCCCAGCCTAGAGCAGGACAGAGGGGCAGCTGCAGGGTGCAGGACAGTGTGGAGACTTGGGGCTGACCCCAACCACTGACTGAGTGCACCTCAAGGCCAGGCTGGGAGTGAGGGAGGGAGTAGTGAGGGTGGGACAGCACAGAAACAGCAGGAGGGGGCTGACCTGGACTGCCTGGTAGGTCCCCAAGGTTGGGGAGTGTGATTGTGGGATTGAACATGTGGGCATGCAGGACACAGAGACACGGGGTAGGGGCTGCCCTGGGCTACCTCCTAGGTCTCCACGGTCGAGGTGTGCAGGTATGAATGTGAGCGTGGGTGTTAGCTGAGCACGTGGGTGTGCAGGACACGGAGACACAGGAGTAGGGGCTGACCTTGGCCGCCTCGTAGGTCTCCAGAGCCACGAGGTGGGGCTTGTCCAGCACGCGGGCGGCCTGGCGGAAGGCATGCAGGAAGGCAGCCTTGCAGAGGCGGGAGGGAGGTCCGAGGGTCCCACTGGGAGGAGAGACAGCTGTTACCTGCTACTGTCATCAGTCGGCTGGCCACCTCTACACTAGGACCACCACACCATCTGGTGGGACAGTGGACTTGGTGACAGCCAGGAGGTGCCCATCAGGGGTCCCTTATCCCCCCACCTCGGCCCTTCTCACTCTGCCTTCACCCGCCCGGTGGCCACGTCCACAACCTCGATGTCGGGGTCGCCCTGGCTCCAGTTGAGGCTCACGCTCTGGCAGACACTGGGGGTGGGTTCAGAGGGGGCCACCAAGGGCCCCGTGAACAGATGCAGGGTGGTACGGACATAGGGGTGCGGTAGGTAGGACCCCTCGGCCCTGTCCAGGCTGGGTCGGCCATGGATGACCCTGTCCAGAGTTGGGGGGTCATGGCAGGGGTCCGCTGTGGAGGTAGAAGTGAGTGGTTCCCCTCTCACGCACCACCCAGCCCCACGCCCCCCCACCCAGGGGGCACAGCCCCTCACCCAGGACAAGGCTGGTGGCATAGAGAGGGGGCAGGAAGTGGGCAAGCAGGGCACCCCCCAGGCCCAGCACTGCCCAGCGGGCCAGCTTGTCGCTGGCAGAGAGACAGCCCACGTGAGTGTCACGGAGCGCCGAGGCCACGTAGCAGGCGGGCTTCAGTTCCCCTCGGACGTGGGCCTGTAGGCGGAAGGGGGGCGTGTGCAGGAGGCTGCTGTCCGGGGAGGAGGGGAGGCTGTGGACGGGGTGGGTCGGTCAGGGTCAGCAGGCTCGTTCTCCGCCCTGCACAGCCTCACCCCTGCCCCTGCCCCCATGTCCTGTACTAGATGTCCTGGGCCGCTCCCTTGGGGGTGTTGCTGACGTAGAGATGAAGGAAGATTCCAGGCTTGAGGGTGAAGGGGGACTCGGGTCCGGACTGAGGGGTCAGCACTGAGCGCTCCTTGCCCCTGGGGCCTCCCTGTGTCACCAGCAGAAGCTGCCGGAACAGGAACCTGGAGTGACAGGAAATGAGAGCACAGGGCTGCTGTGTCCCACCTGCCCTCCCTGACAGGTCTGCAAGGACCACCTGTCACCTCTCACCATAGCAGGGCATGGGGGACTATCCCTCACCTCGGCAGGGTGTGGGGGACCAGCCCTCACCTCAGCAGGGCCCAGGGATCACCTCTCTTCTAAGCAGGTTTTGGGGACCAGCCCCCACCTCAGCAGGGCCCAGGGATCACCTCTCTTCTAAGTAGGGTTTGGGGACCAGCCCTCACCTCACCAGGACCCAGGGATCACCTCTCTTCTAAGCAGGGTTGGAGGACCACCCCTCACCTCACCAGGGCCCGGCGGGCGACCACCAGCCCATGGCAGTCATGCAGCCTCTGGCCTGAGAAATCCTGCCAGCCAGGATAGCAGTTGCTGCCCGTGCCCAGCGCCACCAGCTCATAGGTCTCCTTGGTGTGGCCCCTGGAGCCTGGGACCTCTGCAGGGAAGGGGTGGGGACATGGAAAGCTTCAGTGAGGGGCTGGGGCCGGGGACGTGGAGGGTGGGCCAGGGTGAGAGTCCGTACCCCTCTCCAGGATCACGGCAGCCACCGTCCCCTTGCAGGCCCAGTACGGCGAACTCCTGGCCACGAGGCAGTCAAAGCCGGCGCTGACCACGGCCGCACAGCGCTGCTCATGGGTCACGATGCTCTCTGGAAGAGAGGACAGCCGAGGTGGGCCAGAGGCCGCTCAGCCCTCCCAAGGGTCAGGGAGCTGTGGGGCAGGGCCGGCCAGGCCAACCTACCGATGCTCAGGGGGGTGAATGATGGCCTTTCAGGGAGCTTCGGGGTCTCTGGAAGAGAGAAAGGGGCTGACGCTGCTCTCCGTCCTTCAGGAAGGGAGCACTCACCACTGGGAAGAGAAGGAGGGCCACTTTCACCCCCTCCTCCCACTCAGCAGGCCTGTCACAGGACAGCGGGGCTTGGCACCCTGGTCCACCTGGCTCTCTTCAGGTGGGGACCTGCTGATCAGGTGGACTTTGCCACATCTACTCATCCATACACATGCACCTCACACCCTGTTAGGGTCCCTGCCCACCGGGTACAGGGACCCAGCCTGGCTTACCTGGGCTTTCCAGGTGCATCCGGACAAAGCGGAGGGCAGACAATGCCGCCTGCTCCTTGGCCTCGGACATGGTGCTAGCAATACCCGCAGGACAGACCACTCCATCCAGCTCCACGCTCACAGAGACAGGGCTCAGGGGACCTGGAGAAGGGACCATCCGTCAGGGAGTCCTGCTGCAGTCCCAGCAGCTCCTCCTGGCAGCAAGGACAACGGGAACCCCAAAGAGATGACTCTGCCCTCCCCCCAGGGCTGATACCGCTCACTGTCCACACAGGTGCTGGGCACGCCTTGGCACTGAGGATTGAACTGTGGGCCCTGATTCTCAGGACTGTGTGCCTCCACTCTGTAATCTAACCAATCATCCTGTGTTCATTAAATATAAACCTCACAGGAAAAAAGATGGGAGATCTCCTCTTGTATGATTTACTCCCTCAGAAAACCCACTGGAGGGTCAGCTATGAGTCAATTTCTATCTCAGAGCCAGTGACAACTATGGCATTAATGAGGCTGGATGCAAAGCAATTTTTAAAATGAGACAGGATGCAATCCACCGGACTAGGGTAAATCTTGAGTCAATCTCTTTTGAGATAAAAAGGATGTTAAACAAACCATCAAAGATGAGAAGGATCTCTCTATCCAGAAAAAACTAGGAGGAGAGCATGTCCTTTGGGACGGGGGTCTCTCTGCTGAGAAACCCGCAGGCCCTGGGAAAATGAATGACAAGGAACACCTCTGGAACTGGCAGAGAAAAAAGCCCTCCCTGTAGCTGGAACTCTGGTTTCAAACGGCTAGCTTCCTAAATGAGAGTTCATCTCACCAAGATAGAAAATAGAAGAAACCATGCATCCCTGTGTGTCTGACCTCAGTCTCCATGTCTGTACAATGGTGGTACCAGTATCCCATCTGCTCTAAGAGGCGGTGCAAGGACTCTCAAGTTACTAGAGCAGAAAACCTTTAACAGTACCTAGCACACAGTCTGCTGTTAGGGACCTCTCCAAAGTACTGAAGAGCAATGGTGTCTCTCTGGAGACTAAGGTGCATCTGATACAGGCCATGGTCTTCACAATCACTTGTTATGCATCAGAGAGTTGGACAATGACCAAGGAGGATAGAAGGAGAATTGAT
>NW_006399822.1:3161703-3163041 GCF_000299155.1 Elephantulus edwardii
AACAACAGCACATAGCTCACATCATCATCATCAGTGTGCCAGCTACTGTCACCTCTTTCTGAGAAATTCCAACTCGTGGCCATGCAGCTAGTGACCCCACGTGTGTCAGAGCAGAACTGGCTCCTTGGAGTCTTAATGACTGATTTTTTCCAAGCAGGTCACCAGGCCTTTCCTCTGAAGCACCTCTGGGTGGAGTTGCATTTCCAAACTTTTAGCTAGTGATTAAGTGTATTAACCTTTTGCACTACACAGGAACTCTCTAAGGATTCTCTTGAGAAGTTTTAAAACATTGCCAATGGCTTGAGAGATTATTCCATTTACTACCCTGTCAGACCTCTTCAAAGTACCTAAGCGCAACGATGTCAGTCTGGAGACTAAGATGTGCCTGATACATGCCATGGTCTTTGCAATTACTTGCTAGGATTTAGAAAGCTGGGCAATGATGAAGGATGATAGAATAATTGATGCCTTTCAGCTGTGGTGCTGGAGAAGAGTACCGGAAATACCATGGAGAACAAGTTCGTCCTGGAGAGGGTGAAGCCAGGCTGCTCCTAGGAGGCCAGGATTCTGAAGCTTCATCTGACATACTCTGGATATGTTGCAAGGTGGGACCAGTCCTTGGAGGGGGACATCATATTTGGGAGGGAGGAGGGACAGCGCAGGAGAGGAAGACCCTCAATGAAGTGGATCAATTCAGTGACTGAGGTAATACGGATAGTTGTGTCAGGGACAGTAAGATTGGTACAGGATAGAGCAGGGTTTAGGGCTGTTGTACAGAGGATCACTATGCGTCACAGGCAACTTGAAGGCACACAAGAACAACAGACCTTTTAGGGAGCTCTGGTGGCCTAACGTTGAGAAGCTGCACTGCAATCCCAAAGGCATGCAGTGTGAACCCACCAGCTGCTCAGCGGGAGAAGGATGGGCAGGCTCCTCTTGTACAATTAACGGCCCAATTGTGCAATTAATTAGTTGGTTCTGACGCAGTGACCAACAACAATAACCTCTTTTTTAAAAAAGCCAGGACACTGCCTCAGAGTCAATTCCAATGCCCAGTGACTCTACCGGACACAGCACAACCATCCAAGGGGTTTCCAATTCCATGGAAACAGACTGCCGCCTCCTGCTCTGGCAGCATGGCTCATGGGCTCCTTAAATTCGTAACCCAATACTTGAACCCTTGCACCACCAAGGCTCCAAGTGCTAGAAGCTGTCAATGAGACAGCTTAAAACACTTGGTGTGCAATAGCAAGGAGTTGGAAACAACCTAAGTGCCCATCAACAAACGAATGGCTAGAGAAGCTGTGGTATATTCGCACAATGGAATACTATGCTCAT
>NW_006399822.1:3163996-3185778 GCF_000299155.1 Elephantulus edwardii
AGAGAACGCGGGCAAGGGAGCGAGCAGAGCGCAGGAGTGCACTGACCAGGCTGGGCGAACATGGGAAGACTAGCATGTGGGAGGATTTGATCTCTGCTGTTTCACCTTCTGGGGCTTCTCCGATGCCAACTCTCAAAACAAGGTGCTTCTGAGCCACTGTGAGGCAATGTCTTATCCCTTAAGTGCCCTAAGCTTCACCTAAGCTGTGTGCTGTCGGGTGGGGACCCCCTCACAGCTGATCCTCAGTGGGTTTTCAAAGACTGTAACACAAAGAAGAGATGACCCACCCATCTTTCTCCCTCAGAGCAGCAGGTGGACTTGAACCACATGCCTTTGGGTTAGCAGGGCCACTCTTTACCACTACGCCACCAGTGCTTCACATGGAGACCATGTGTCATGGCCCTGCGTCGTGAGACGTCCCTGGGTAGCTAGGGTGTATCTGAGGCTCATTAACACACATCCTTCCACAGACAGGCGAAGCCTCAGGCCCAGTCCAACTCACAGTCTCCCTCCCCCTTTGTTTGGGTCAGCTGGTCATTAGACCATTTTCAGAGCATGGTGGCCTGTGTCCACTCCCTGCTCTGGTCCTGTGACTCAGCCCCCACCCCCCACCCCCGCCTGCCCTGCATCCATCGCCACACACAGGTACCCTGGCGCTCACCTGTCGTCTGATCCTCTCGGAAGATGAGGGACACCCCCAGGCTGTCCGCGTACTGTATGAGCAAGGCCACGGCCTGGCCTGGGGGTGGCTCTTTGAGGTGCTGACTCAGCTGCTTGACTGTAGACGGGAAATCCCTGGCTGGCCCTGCGGAATAAAGACCATGGGGTCGTCCCTATCCGTTCTCCAGGACACCCCCGTGTCCACGCTGCCTCTGCTCCTGCCCGCCCCGGCCCACCGTCCCCTGCCGCCGCCGAGGCCTGGGGCTGCTGGCCAGCCTCATTGTCTTTCTCCACGCCAGAGTTGGATGCCAGCTCCCAGGGGTCTTGGGTCAAGTCGACCGAGGGGCGCCAAGGGCTAGGCCCTGGATTGATCTTCAATGAAGCGGCCAGGCGGGGCTTCCTGCGGGCACTGTCCACACCCACGGCTGCGCTGGCCAGAGAAGCCATGGCTACACCAGGTGAAGAGGCCAAGGGCCAGATCGATTTCACACTGCGCGTGCTCTTTACCCACGCAGAGCCGTGGTGCGTGGGGAGCACGTGGCCAGCAGTGCATCACCGGCTACGCCCCTAACAGCCCAGCCAATGGAAAGGCTGGTCTCCAGGTGGCACCGCCTTCCTGACTTCCCAGCCAATAGGAAGGTCTGTATCTAGCATCACGGGACCTCGCCCCAGCCTGTCGAGCCAATGAGAAGGTCAGCCTCCTGTGCAGCCACAAGCGGTAGTACCTGGGGTTACCCCTCTCACGGCATTCTTGGGAACCGCATCTTTAAGCTAAGGCGTATTTTAGTGTGATGGGTAAAGTGTCCAGCTGCAAGCCCTTAGATTGATGATTTAAATGAACCCGCCAGTCATGCTGAGTGAAAAAGAGTGGTAATCAGCTTCCCTAAAGACACTCAGCTTGGGAACCCCAGAAGGCAAGTCTTTGTAGAGTCAGTATGCCTCAGAATGAATTTAAGGGGTTAACGCATGTAGCCAGGAGGGCATCCTGAGTTACACCTTCCTAATACCCTCCAGTGATATTCCCAAACTTGTTTCTGGAACCAGTTTCTTCAGATTGGAGGACCATCAACAGTACTCCTGAGTAATAGTGCCAGCTCATACGCAACGTTTAATCCATTGTGCCACTAGAGTGCATAGTAAACATCTGCTTTTGTTGTTGTTAGGAGCTGTTGAGTCCAGTACGACTCATAGCGACCCTATGAACAACAGACTTAAATCCTGTCCTGTCTTATGCTGTGCCATCCTCATCACCTCTGATTGAGCCCAGTGTTGCTGTCACTGTGTCAGCCCATCTGGTTGGGGGGGTCTTCCTCTTTTTCTCTGTTGTTGACCGGGGCAAATGAAGAGACAAGGACACTGAAAAATGAGGCAGAGAACAGAGAGTCAAGGCAGGGGATGGACATACAGCGCCAAAACTCCTGCTGTCGCGAGCTTAGTGTCTCTCTTGCTTTTCTTGAAAATGGCCGGGAGATAAGTCAGAGCTCTTTACTAATGACGCTGTGTTTTTCTTTGCTGACTTCTTACGCTTATCTCAGGAACAAAGTCGCTAATAAGCGAAAAGTTGAGAATAGTGGGGGCGCCGCAGGTCTGCCTTACCGCCCATCTCTTCTGATCTGTCTCAAGAGAAATACCTTTGCCTTGTTTTGTACAGTTACAAGAGGAATTCCAGCTTGTTTTGTGCTTCCTTCAGTTCCTGATTAAGCATTTGCTTTAACACGTGGCTTCCCACATCTGATCCTTCACATTTCTAAGCATGATGTCCCTTTCCAACAAATAGCCTCTCCTAGCAACATGCCCAAAGCATGTGAGAATGAAGCTTTGCCATCCTTGCCTCCAAGGAGCACCCTGGCTGCACCTTTTCCAAAACGTATATGTTTTTAATTTTATCAATCCATGGGATATTCAGTTGTTGTTGTTGTTAGGTGCTGCTGAGTCAAGTACAACTCATAGCGACCCTATGAAGAAAAGTTCTGAACCCTTTTGTACCCTACACTATCTGCACACTTTGTGACACACTAGAGTCCATTGTAGTAGTCAATAAGTCTGTCTACCTGGTTGATGGTCATCCTTTCCTTCTCCAATTCGCCTAGCATCATGTCCCTCTCCAAGGAATAGCCCCCTCCTAGCAACATGCCTAAAGTATGTGAGGTGAAGCCCCATCATTCTTGCCTCCAAAGAGCACTCTGGCTGCACCTTCTCCAAGACATGTTTGTTGTTTTGTCTGTCCATGAGATATTCAGTCTTCTAAACAAAAATAAGAACAAATCAGTTCCATCTGAATTTCAAGATCATCTTAGAAATAGATTTGAGGCATAGAACACCAATGACCGAAGACCAAATGAGTTGTGGCATGATATCAAAGATATCATCCACGAAGAAAGCAAAAGGTCATTACAAAAACAGAGGAGAAAGAAAAAATGGAAATGGACTTCAAAGGACTCTAACAAATGGAAAAATTGCTGAAGCAAAAGAGCTGAACAGGAAATTTCAAAGGGCAGCTCAGAAGGACAAAAACGATGGGATACCAATTGACTTGTTTTGATTAAGAGATGCATCCAGAGGTGTCCGGTTCGAATCCACCAGATGCTCTGCTGGAGAAGGAGGGACAATCTCCTCCTGTACCAGTCAGATCTTATTTGGTGGTATATGTACAAAATAAGAAAATAAAAATAAAAATAAAGAGAGATGCAGCCTTGGATGCACTCACAGTCTATGCCAGGAAATTTGGAGGATGGCTGTCTGGCAAACGGATTGGAAATGGTCCATATTTGTTCCCCTTGCCAAGAAAGGTGATCCAACTGAACGGGGAAACTGTCAAACAATATCATCAATATCACGTGCAACCTGGATATTCATTATTCTTCTCCAATATCACAACTCAAAGGCATCAGTTCTTCTTTGATCATCCTTATTCATGGTCCAGAATCTGCAGAATTAGTTCATTAATACCTTGACATTGGTTCAACGGAGATGGGATTCGAACCTAAAGCCATCAGGTCTTTGCCGTTGAGACATGAGGTTTTTTCCATTTCTCACTGAACAGGTTGCACTCCATTCCCCTTCCGCCCCGGAGGTGGCGCTCGCGGACGCCTGGCATGCGGAGCTGGGAGGCGGGACTTCCTGTCTCCGTGGGCCACTTCCGGGAAGACCCGGAAACCCGTGAATTAACATCGTTGGTGGCCTGTTTTTAGGGTTCTCAGGCTGAGGTTTCCTCTTTGGGGTGCCTTCGCTGGACGGGGATTGTGCGGGGACCCGTTTTCCAGACAAGCACGTTGAGACCCAAGCAGGTAAATTCTCGCGCTGGCAGGTGATGGAGAGGAGAGCTCGCTGATGGAGGGGAGGCGGAGTCTGGGGTCCGGGAGGAGATTCAGTTTACACGCCGGGCTGCCCCGCAGACCCCAAGCACTGTGTCTTTGGAATAAGCCCTTTAACTGTCTGCGGAGTGAGTGATTAGCATCCCCCAGCTCACAGAGTGATTCCACAAATGGAAAGCGTGGTGGCAGCTGCCTGGCATCAGACACGAGATTCGAGATTTCCTCCCGTTTGCAGCTGAGAATGTGGAGCTGGGGGAGTGGAATGGGCAGAAGTGGGAGAAAGGACTCAGTTTGGGATATGCATGCCATCTGGATCCCCTTTCCCATCCTCTGAGGGTTTTTATTGTCCTGGATGAGGTGTTAATCCAGAGCTGATCAATCTCTGCAGCCTTGGGTGTTAGAAAACTTTTGGGATCCTGGAGTGAGGGCAGGAGACTGGCGGGATCGGCGGTGGAGGGGAGTCGAGGCTGCCCGTCTGGGGACTTTTCTGAAGTCCTGGGCTCTACTGTCGCCCTCAGTCAGCGGGTTTGTTGAGGCTGATTGGTTCCTCCCCCTTCCCATAGCTGGATTTGTTCCTGCAAATTAAATTTGGTTAAACTCCCTTTTTAACCAAACCCACACATGTCCCTCTACTGTTTCTAAACTTTAAATTTTTATAACAGCAGACAGCCTCATCTTTCTCCCATGGAGCAGCTGATGGGTTGGAACTACTGGCATTTGGGTTAGCAGCCCAACACTTAACCTGCCACACCACCATAGCTCCCCTGTACTCCTCGGTTTTGTTGTTGTTATTGTGTACATTTGAGTCAGAACCGACCCATATTTGACTCTCCGGCAGGATTTTAGAGGCAGTAAATCGCATCGGAGATTACCCATCCTCCCATGGAGCAGCTGGTAGATTCGAACCACTTGCATTTGTGATTGTAGTGCAGCTTCTTGCCACTAGGCCACCAGAGCTATGTACTCCTTGTTACCAGGTGGCAAATACAGTGGCACTGGGGTGTAGGAACTTCTATTATGGACAACACAGGGTCTTCTCAGTGGAGCAGGCGACCTGACAGCTTAGCACGGTGTGCCGTGCTGCTCACAGAAGGAACAGACCGTAAACTGGAGGGATGCAGGGCACTTAATCCTGATCACTGGGTTAGGAAAGCGTGTTCAGAGCGTGGACTCGGAGTCTGCTGGCAGATGGAGTGCCAGCTCTGGTCCTTACAAGCTGTTGACCTTGGACAAGTCCTCTGTCTTACGTCTTGGTTTCTTGGATGTCACAGTGAGTCAGTCTCTCTCTCCTTCCTGCTCTGCTGTGTAGTCAGAGAGGACTCATAACTGGCCTGCCAGTGGGTTTTCAGGGGACTGTAGATCGTGTGAGAGGAGACTGCCCACCTTTCTCCCGTGGAGCCACCCATGGATTTGAGCTGCCGGAGTGGTGCTGGCTTTTGGTTAGTGACACAGCTGAATTCGGTAGGGGCGATGGAGAGGAGTGGAGGCGGGAGGCCGTACGTGGCGATGGCAGAGCCAAGTGATGGAAGGACCAAGTGACTGGAGGCCAGAGTGACGGGAGGCCCGAGTGAGCGGTGCTCCTGCCCTCTGTGTTTCATAAAAGAGGAGAAGCCTGTGTCCTTCAGAGCAGTTGGTGCATTTTCTGGAATGGCCTGTACCTGATCTTGGGAAGACAGGTGGACAAGACTCAGTCCTCAGCTTTGGGGGAGCTTGAGCCTCTCCTGGGGAGTTGGGGCTACAGACGTTCATTTTTAATGCAGGGTATTAAGGGCTTTGATGGAAACTCGCCCCTAGCCTCACATCATGCCTCACGTCTCCTTGTTCTGTTTTCACCGAGCTTTTCCTGCCCAGGGCTCTTGGACTGTCCTTTTCCGGAACCCTCTTCCCAGCCATTCCCCTCTTAGATTCCAGCACTGCTCCAGCAGCCCCTCACCAAGGCGTTCCTGGATGCCGTGGCTCCCGCAGCCTCGGCCCTGTTGTCCCCTCGCTGTGGCAGGACACTCCTGACAATCTGGCATGAGGGGGTGCTGTCATTTGGTTGCTGCCAGCTCCCTCAGAGTCCATGACGGGAGGATGTGGCCACCATGCCTCAGAGAGATTGCCCAAGCCAGCCCCGCCGCCATGAACTTGGTGCCAGCTCTCTGACCCTGTTGCACAGAGAACTGCCCACCAGGTTTCCAAAACTGTAATCTTTTGGGAAGTAGGCTCCTCATCTCTGTCCCAGCAAGCAGGTAGGAAGGGAGTTCGAACTGTCCACCTTTTTTTAGCAGTCCAGTGCTTAACCTGCTGTGTCATCAGGACTCCTGTCCATGAAGCTGAGGGTTTGCAGGCCCTGAGGCAACTCTGCCCTGTCCTGTGGGGTCGCAGGGACTTGGCACCATGGTAGAGTTTGGTTCCTGATGGATACGCCCTCTTGAGGGCATCACTTGCCCTCCCAGGTGCCCTGGATGCCATTGTTGGGTTCAGGGCTGCAGGAGACTGCATACCTTTTGTATTCCAGAATGGACTTCCCCTGCCCGCTCCCCCCAACACTGTTCCTGAGTGGCCCCCTTGGTCTGAGCAACGCCCCTGATCTATCCTCCTTGTGTAGCTGGAAAGATGCACTGACCCTGCCGGAGTGCCCGTACCCGAGTGGCCAGGTGAGGAGGTGAGGGAGCCCTGGGCCTGTTCCTGAGTGGCTGGGTGAGGAGGTGAGCGAGAACCAGTCCCCTGAGGGGGTCCATATTTGCTGACCCTCCCACCAGCAGGCAGGGATATAGGGTGGTGGCATTAGTAGAGATCAGCAAAGGCCCCGCCCTGCGTTTTGGGGGACAGCAGCTGCTTACAGCAGGCTCACTCGACCAGAGCCATGGGCTGCACCCCGTCTCCCGCTGCACGGGCATTCCTCAGTGCACACCGGATGATCACGGCCAGGACAGACGTGAGAGGGAGGGGCTGCACAGCTGGGCTTGGACATACCCAACTCAATCGACATCAAAAGGTCCATACTGGTGAGAAACCTTATGAATGTAAAGAGTGTGGGAAAGCCTTTACTCAGAATTCACAACTTACTCTTCACCAGAGACTTCCCAAGGATGGTGCCACCCAACCGTGCTCCATGCCGCAGGACAGAGCGTCATGGGCTCGGAGCCGGCCTGCTGACCAGTGGCCGCAGTGTAGTCAGCCCAGTCCCTGCCCTCGTGGACCTCAGAGTTTGACTGGGCAAGAATAAACCAGTGGTCAGGCCAGCGGATCAAACCATAAGTTGTGATAGTGTTGAGTGAGACCCAGAGCATGCTGGGACAGCATGGCAAGGACCAAGACCCGCACTGGGGAGCCTTCTGTGGGCTTCTGCTGGCATCCTCGGCGGCCACACTGGCTCTTTGGAACCATAAGCTGTCCCCCTGCCACTTGCAGACAGCTCATCTGTGCCGTGAGCCAGGCCAGGGCCACGTGGATCAGATGGTAGAGGACCCTTTGGAAGGGGGTCAGGGGTGTTGTTGGCTGCCTTCTTCTCCAGGAAGGTGGGGCATCGTGAACCCCCCACTGAGTGTCTTAGCTGGATGACTCCCTCACCCTGTGAGTGTCAGAGCTGGGACGGCTCCAGCCAGCCCAGCAGAGGCCGACTAGGGTGGTATCAGGACGTGCCCAGAGAGGAGAGCCGGACACAGCTTGCCGTGCTCAGCCCTCTCCCCTCTGCTCACCTCCCCGGCTGAGGCTGCTTGCCGCGTGTTGTCAGTGCCACAGTGGTCCTGGCCCTCAGCAGTCGGACAGTGAAGGCGGCCTCATCCCATGCCGTCATCACAGCCTCTGCTAGTTGAGTGTCTTCCTAGCTTTCACTGCCTTTCCCTTATGCAGGGACTAGCCCCTCCTGACCAGCAGATCCCAGAGGAGCTAGTTCTGGAAAAGAACTGAGTGTGTGAGGCAAAGCCTCACCATCTCCACCTCCAGGGAGCGCCCTGGTTGCACCTCTTCCAGGACGGATCTGTTGCTCTTGAAGTCGATGGCATATTCCACTCTGCCAACAAAGGCTTCAGAGTTTTGGCCCCCCGTGTTCGTCGCACAGCTTTCACAGGCATATGAAGCAATTGATCACGGCTTGGGTCACTTGCACCTTAGCCTTCAAAGTGATCTCCTTGCTGCTTAGCACTCTCCTTGGCCTCAGGTCTTCCCAGTGTCATGTGTTGTCAGATTTGACTGCTGCCCCTGTGAAGCTTGATTTAATTAAAATCTATAATCAAGACCCATGTTGTGCGCGGAGAGAGCTCACCCTCTCACGCGTCGGGGACATAGCGTGCCCATCCACGTGTCCTCTGGGGCGCACACAACAGAGCCCTGGTGCACAGGTGTGAACCCAGCACCCGCTTCAGGGGAGAAGGACATGGTGGTCCGCGCCCGTGAAGGGTACAGCCTCGGAAACCCTGCGGGCAGTTCACCCTGTCCTGCTGGGTCGCCAGGAATCTGAACCAACTTGGTGCCACTGCGTTCTGGGTTCAGGGATTTCCCGGGCAGCTGTTTGCCCTCTGGCTACCTGCAGCCAGCAGGGGACTAGCCGAACTGTTTGAAATGAAAGCAGTGGTGGGTGCCGCAAATGACTGTCTGTGCTGGGTGCTGTAGGGGGTAGTGTGTCTCATAGGGGCATGTGTAGGGCCACTAAGCTGTGAGAGTCCAGAGAAATATCCTTCTCAGAGTTCAGTGGGACATAAGTGTCCCATCAACCCTGCCTCTTCCAAGCCCAGAGGGACACCCTCAGTTCAGACACAGACTTGGTGACTCAGCATACACCTGTCAGTGAAAACATTTTACTGACAAAGTGCTCAGAGGGGCATAATCAGGTGTGGCAGCGTCAGTGGTGGCATGTGTCACAGCAGCGCTGGCCCTGCATGCCACTGTCCTTGGATTTATCCCTCAGAACGTGGCACCATGCTTGACGGGGCACCTGCGATGGGAGCCAGCGACGCCGGGGCCCTTCCCGCTGCTGCCCCCTAGTCCTGGTAAGGGGTTTGCCCCACCTAAGTTCTCCTCTTCCTCCCACTCCCTCCCCTTCAGTACCTCCGGTCCTGTCTGTCCTGTCCTCCCAGTGGACCCCCTCACCACTCCCCTCAGATCCCTGGGACCCAGGACTGAATGCCCAGGACCTGCTTTTCCGGAGTAGTGACCACTTCCGCAGACAACCTCGACCCACACTGGATGTCACTGAACAGGTGAGGGGTCCCTAGCCGGAATGGCCCGGCCCAGAGGCCACCTGGTGAGCTGACTATGGTCCTAACCTTGGTGCCACCTTCCTCAGCTCAGCCACTTCCTGTGGGACCATGGGGACATCGCATTTGGGCCCCTCGGAAGCCTGCTGCAGGAGCACTTCAAACTGCAGGGAGCACGGGTGAGTGCTGTGGACACTAGGGGGAGCCCGCGGTCCTGCTGCGGGGAGCTGGACGAGACCTTTCCCCACAGAGCCGCTCAAAGAAGAAGACTGTGGTCAGTGTGCAGCGGATGTTCCAGGACCTCGGTGGACACCAGCCCTGGGGGCAAGTCATGCGAGCGGGTGGGTGGGCACGGGCTTGGAGGAAGACCCACGCTCCCATTGGGAGGGCTCCCCCTCCCCGTGCGGTCAGCAGGCCGTGGATCCTTACACAGAACCACCAGCTCTAGCTAGCATAACAAGTATGCGAGTGGACTTTAGGCTGGGCGGCATCCAGGCGTCCAGAGCATGTGGCCGGGGCTCAAAGCCTTCGTATCTTCTGGTCTGCTTTCCTCTGCCTGGCTTGACCCTTAGACCAGGCTGTGTCCAGGTGGTGACAAGGAAAGAGCCACCATCTTTCCTGAATACCCGCAGATGTCCCAGGAAGGGCTCTGATGGGCCTGGCCGGAGTCTCCTGGCCATTGGTGAGCCAGAAGCTGTGGCTGGAGGCTCCAAAGGGCTCTGAGTGGCAGGTCTGTGTCACGTGAATACCTAAGGGCAGAGGCCTAGGAAGGGTGGTTCCCCAGAGGAATAGTTGAGGTGACTGAGAAGTATGTGTCCCTTGCACTGGCCAGCCCGTCCCCTGGCCCTCACCCGCATGGTCCCCTCATTCCCAGGTGTCCTGGGGCCTCCATCAGCACCAAGCAACGCCGCTTCTCCATCCTCGGGGCCCCGATCCTGGGCAAGTGGGCGACCAGCCTCCTAGGGGAGCTGTTGCAGGAGGAACTGGCAGGGCACTGGAGGCAGCTGCTGCTGGACGACACCTTCACTGGGGGTGCCCTAGCCTGGCTTCCTGGGAACACAGCCTCAGCTGGGCAGCTGGTCTACCCCTCCAGCGGGGCCCTGGACACATTGTGTATCCTTTTGCTGGGCAGCCCACTGCTGCCCTCGGTGGGAGGGAGTATGAGAAGCTAAGGTTTGCAGTGACCACAGCTCACAAGTCCATCCTTAATGTGAGACTCAGGTTTCCAGGAGGTCAGTCTGACCCCAGGTGGAGACCCTCAGGTCCTTGGGGATCCAGGTCACATCCAGCTCCGGGGACCCGTCCGTCAGGTAGTGACACGCACTATCCAGGGAGAAGGTAAGAGCCAGGGACACTGCTTTCACTGACCCTGACCCCTTCCCCAGCTCTCACCCCTTTTTCACGGGCCCTGATGTCCTTTTACCGGCCCTCAATTGCCTCACCAGCCCTCACCCCCCCCTCATCGGCCCTGACCACCCCCCCCACCAGCCCTCAACCCCCTCACTGGCCCTGACCACCCACCTCACCAGCCCTCACCCCTCTCAATGACCGTGACCACCCCCCCACCAGCCCTCACCCCCCAACGTCGCCCTCACCCCCCTCACTGGCCCTGACCCCTCACCCCCCTCACTGGCCCTCACTGGCCCTGACACACTCCACTCTCCACTCTTCAGCTCTGCTGGGCGTCCGCTCAGACTACCACTGTGCCGTGTGGAAGGTCGGTAAACAGGGGCAGCCAGCCCCCCTCCAGGTGCTGCACGTGGATAAAGGAGCTACAGGCATCAGCCTCAGGTGGAAGGGTACGGGGGTTGGTGGGCGTGGCACTGAGGAGGGGACAGGCAACCCCCTCATCATGCGCTTCCCTGCAGCCCTCACCTACCCGGGGAACTGGCTGTGTGCAGCCGCTCTGGAACTGTCTGCCTGTGGACGCCCCAGGACGGGTAATGCCCTCCCGACCCTGTAAAAACCCTGTACCCAGCTGTGCTCTTGCCCACTCCCCAGGCCCAGGTCTCCTGCCGCCCTCCTCAGCCCTCACTTCAGTTTCTCCGCAGGCTACAGCAGGTCTACAAAGACCCCGAGACCCTGGTGTTCCGGGACCCCTCTCCCTGGCGCTGGGCAGACTTCACTGCCCACCCCCGGGTGCTGACCATTGGGGATCGTACGGGAGTAAAATTAGTAGATACACAGGTGAGGGATGAGGGTCCCACCTGGGCTGACCGAGGAGGCAGAGAGTGATGGGAGGGGTGCAGGTGGAGGTGGAGGGAGGCGATGTTGAGGGGTTACGGAGGGTGGGCCACATCTTGGTCCTTGGGCTGTAGGGGAGCTTACCCTGTGTTTCTCCTCCAGGGCCCCCCGGGCAGTGGTCTGCTGCTTTTTCGTGGAGGTGCAGAGGCCTCATGCCAGAAAGGAGAACGCATCCTGCTGGTCCAGTACCTGGGGGCGTCTAGCACCCCGTCTCTGAGCCCCACCCTCCACCTTGTCTGCACCCAGGTGAGGGCCTGGCTCCCCTCCGGGCCTTTCTGGAGGCTGGTGGCCCTGCAGTCCCCAGCCAGCGGTAGGCCAGCAGCAGGCAGGGCCCAGCCCCGTGTGCTGGAGCAGGCGCCGGCCCCCGCAGCCCTGCGCGCTGCAATCAGGGAAGGCCAGGGGGTCCGGCCAGGTAGTCGGGATCACGGGTGGAGGGAGTGGGGAGCAGTCTGCACAGCTGTAGACGATTGATTGCTCAGGTGCTGAGGAATGGGCGAGGGGGACAGGGTGGGTGGGAGGCTGTCCACTCCAGGCCCTGGGGGTCCGACGTTCCGGTCCAGTTGAGAAGGCAGAAGTCTGTGTGGGTTTCTGTACAGCATGCCTGCATCCAGCTCTCCTGGGGACTGGCACACTCGGCAAGCCCCACGACAGCACCACCTACCCAGGCCCACAGCCCCGAGTTCCAGGTGGGCCAGGGGAGGCCGTGCAGGTGTTTACTTCTCATCCAGAGAGCTGGGTGGGCCCCTTAGCGGAAGGTCAGGGCAGGGGCTTGGTCACACTCTCTGCTCTCCCTGGCCAGTTCTCGCTCTACCTGGTGGACGAGCGTCTTCCCTTGGTGCCCATGCTCAAGTGGACGCATGGCCTGTCATCTGCACCCCTGCATGCCCAGCTGCTGCCTGCACCCCGCCCTGGAGCCCCGCGGCCCCTGCTCTTGGGGGGTCAGGGCGGCCAGCTGCAGCTCCTGCACCTCTCAGGTGAGAACCTAGCTAAAGAGGGGCGGTGGGCAGGCGGGCAGGCAAGACCTGCCCAGATGGAGCCCCGAGCTGTCTGTCTGTCCTCAGGAGAGGAGGCCTCCACGCCCCGGCTGGCCGGGCCCCCCCAGTCCCTCCCAGCGAGGACTGATGCCCTTTCGGGGTTCCCCCTTCTGGACCCTGTGGAGCAGCACAGGCTGCAGGAGCGGCTGAGGGCGCCAAGCACAGGTGTGGGGACAGGTGGGCAGGCTGTGGGGTGGTTCCTCCCAAGACGAGAGGTGACCGTGACTCTTCTGCAGGTCTGGTGGCCGCCGTCCCACCCGCCTCGTCCACACCTGGCCTGGCTCTCTTCCACCTGTCTGCGGCAGGGGACCTGTTCTATCAGCACCTGTACCTCCAGGAGGGCCCTGGCCATAGCGACACAGACCTCCCCAGTGACCCTAGTCCTGAGCCCCGAGTGCCCACCACAATGTCCTGGACCCCCCACGCCACTGCCCACTGCAGCCGGTGGCTGGAGGCCTTGCTCAAGGTGCCTAGGTCCTCCCCTGTGTGGACAGTGCCCACCTTCTCCATCCGCCGCCACCTTCCTGGCTACAAGGAGCAGCCTCGGGGTGAGGGGACAGTGCTGTCTGCTCTGCGCTCGGCCATGGCCCAGGGGCGGCTCCTGCGGCCAAGGGACGCGGGCTCTCTCCTCGTGGCTGAGCCGCCCCCGGCCCCCGAGTCCAGCCCCGAGGATGAGCTCAGCGAGAGGCTAAGTGAGGCCTGGGAGGGCCGGGGCCGGGCCTGGTGGAAGCGCCATCTGGACCGGGGCTCAGGCCTCAGACACCAGCCCCGAAGGCACAAGCGCCGCTCTCAGCTCTCCAGCACCTTCTCCTCGCTCAGCAGCCGCTGGGACTTCTCCGAGGGCCCCAGCCTGCCACCCAGCCCTGACCAGGCCTCCCCCGGGCCCCGGCCCCCACCAACACCCCCCTCCCAGGACCTGAGCCAGGAGCCGTGGGCTCACAGTGTCCCCAAGGAGCGAAGACAGACACTCCGGGACTACATGGCCAGGCTGCCCCCTTCCAGCCCCAGGGCCACCTCCACGCCCCCCTCCCAAGATCTGACCCAGGAACAGCAGCAGAGCCTCCAAGACACCATGGACAAGCCACTCCCTTCCTGCCGCAGGACCACCTCCACGCCCCCCTCCCAGGGCCTGAGCCAGAAACAGCAGCAGACTCTCCAAGACAGCATGGACACGCCGCTCCCTTCTGGCCCCCGGGCTGCCACCGCACCCCCCTCCCAGGGCCTGAGCCAGGAGCCCTGGGCTCGAAACATCCCCAAGGAGCGACAGCAGACACTCCAGGACTCCATGGTCAAGCTGCGTCCTCCCGGCTCCAGGGCCGACTCCGCACCCGCCTCCCAGGCGTCCACCATCTGGAGCACCCCCTCCAGACAGCAGCCGCCCCGGAAGAAGTCCCGCATGGGCTTCTGAGGGCATGGGGTGGCTGTCCCCCGCCGCAGCCAGCACTGTGTGTGCAGCAGCAGAGCCTGGGGCTGGCAGACCCAGGAACTGACGACCGTCTACCATGCACCCTCCCTGCCTTTGGCCAGCCCGTGGAGACAGGGACTTGGCTGGCCAGGTGGTCCTCCCTCCTGTCATTTACAAAGCCCCCTGGAGGAGCCAGGCCTCAGACAAGTGACTGCCTTTCCATCCACGTGCTTCAGTCTCCCCGACACTGCTACCTCTACTCCCCTCAACTTGCTGCAGCTCACTGGAAGGTTCTGCCCTCCTGGGGGGATGTGCCCACTTGGAACCAGCATCTCCCCTGGATTCCTAGTCTGTTTCTCAGGGAAGTTGATAAACAGAATTAACCTGGTTTTAATAAGAGGCTGGTGGTTCAAATCCTGTTTCTAGGAGGCCGGGCCGTCTCCCCTAGATGTATGGTGGAATCGACAGGAGGCGGTGGGCGTGCTCTGGTTGAGCCACCTGGGCAGTAAGCAGTCCAGTGATGCTGCCTCATGTGGGTATGAAAACATTTATAAAGCTCAGGAGGGAAGGCATTTAGTGGCAGGGTGTACATCGACAGGTGGGGCTGGACCACTCTCTTCAGGAACGGGGAGCACGGTGGTGGTCTGCGTCCGCGAGGCTGGGCGAGTGGGACGGGGCCTTGTGACTGGGGCGGCCACAGGAAGGTCCCCATGGAGCGGAGCCTGAAGGGCAGGGACAATCAGCGTGGCCGGCTATGCCCTCCCTCTGGCATTGGGTCCAGCTGTTCTAGTATGTGGATGAGGGGGCACCTTGGGTTCAGTCCAGCCCAAATTCAATGTCCTCGTGGTCATCCCCCTCGCTGGCCTCCACAGACACCCCAGGCTGGGGCTGTACGTGGCTCCACCCAGCAACATTTCCTGAAGAGTTCAGACAGAAGACAGCTGAATTTGTGGGTGCCTCCCTGGCCCTCTGTTCACCGATCTGAGTCAGCCGGACAAAGCTGTCTCTGCTCAAACGATTGTGAGCGTGAATAGGACTCATTGGTGTGCCCAGTACGCTCTGTCCTAGAGGCCAGCATGCCTGAATATGGACATCTGAAACGGCCCTGCCAGCTTGTCCCCAAACCAACCCTTCCCAGCCTGCTCGGAGGCCACCGGGGCCAGCTGAGGCATAGCCTGTTTGGTGTGGCCATCTGCCCATCCAGCCTGACCATCACTAGATCCCCCAGGATCCCAGACGTTAGGGTCCCATCCGCAGGCCACTGCCTCCTTGTCCCACATTTCAGTCCCCTCTGTGGCCCAGAGCCACACGTGTGACCTGGAAGTGGCAGGCTAGGGGACACACAGGCTCCTTAGCCTCCCCTTAGCAACCCTGGTGGTGTAACGGGTGAGGCAGTGAGCTGCTAATTGAAAGGTGAGTGGTTCAAACCCACTAGCTCCTCTTTGGGAAAAGGTCGGACAGCTTTGTACAGATCAGAACTTTGGAGCTCTTGTGAAGCCATTCAGCTCTGCCCTGCGGGGTTGCTCTGAACGGGGTCGAGAGCACTGCGTCTGGTTTAGAGGTTAGCCCTCTCCATCTGCTCGCTCCAGCGCTGAGAGCCGACGGCAGTAGGGGCCTGGGACCCCATGCATGTGGCTGGTCATACCCACCCAGCACTGGTCCCCCAGGCAGCTTCTTGGGGCCGAGAACTCAGGGTGGTTTCTGTGAGCCGCAGCGTGTTGTACCCCAAGGACAGGGAGTGAAGCCGCATCTCACATCATGGTGGTGTGCTTTGGGCCCATCACCAAGGCCAGCATGGCCTTACCTGGTGGGGAGGCCGTGAGCACATCCCTGTCCCCGCTGGTGGACGGGCCTGGCCGGGCGTTCATGTCACAGGGTGAGGACATCTGCAGCTGATCCAGACATCGATCGTCAAGCTCCTGGATCAGCGGTCGGGAAGGCCCCGGCCCCTCACTTTGCACCCCCGAGGCACTCTCTGCCTCTATCTTAAACATGTCCATAAAGGGTGTCTCGGCCTTCTCTGGCATGTCTTTTGGGAGTGCGAATATTCTGGAAAGGGAGTCAGTGGGCGCGCTCTCCGCTTCTGGGAACAATGTGCAGTCCAGCTCTGTGTCGCTGCTGTCACGTGAGCTCGGGATGCTCTCAATCTTCACAACACTCATTTGCTACAAAAGTGAGAAGACATGTTTGGATGTTTTCACAGTCATGTCACTCGAAGTCGCATCACGCTAATTCTGTTTTGGAAAAAAAAGTGTTCTGTGGCCACGTGTAACGAAAGGCCAGGGGAGCAGAGAACTCTGCGGCCAGGTCTCAGGAGGGACAATCCCCGGCTAGTCCTTTCTGGGCCCGAGGGCCTGGTGACCTCCTTGGCCAAAGCCCACACCCTCTACAAGTCACCAGTGACGCTCCGTGTGCCACTTGGCCACAGGCGCCTGCCCACTGGCCAGCAATCCCAACAAGCTCCGGCCCAAGTGGGGCCCACTCAGAACAGGTGCAGGTCCCTGGCCCAGCCCTGTGCCACGCGCACAGCCCCTCTCTACATGGAAGGAGGTCTTAGGCTTCCTTCTCCCCCTTTCTCTATTTCCCCCTCTCTAGTGCACAAGGATGACAGGGAGGGAGACGAGAGCAAGCGGAGAGTGGTGAGGTCCACCTCAGCAGGGGCAGCAAAGCGCATGCAGGGAGCTCATGCCCTGTAGACCAGTGGGCACCACCACCTGACCCATGCCACAGGTACGGACCAGGTCACCACACGCCAACACGCTCATGTCTGGGGAGCCCTGGGCACCACAACTGACCCATGCCAGGGGGATGGACGAGGTCACTACCCCCTGACATGCTTTTGTCTGGGAACCTAGGGCACTACGACCTGACCTGAAAACATGCACTTGGGGGAGGGAGTGGGGAGCCCAGATCTCCACCATCCAATTACATGCACTTGGAACAGGGGTGAGGGGTGGGGAGTGCGTAGATCACCTTGACCTGACCAGCCCGTGCTCGGGGAGCCCAAGTTGCTCCTGCCTGCACAGGACATGCCTGGGCCCCATGACCTGGCCCAGAACATACCAGGGAGCCTGGTCATCATGACCTGACCAGCCTGTACTCAGGGGGCCTGAGCTGCGACTGCCTGCCATGGCACACGCCTGGGGCAGGGGAGCCCAGGACCCTGTGACCTAACCCAGCACATGCCAGGGAACCTGGTCACCACGACCTGTGATCAGCCTATGCTCAGGGAGCCCGAGTTGCTATTGCCTGTAATGGTACATGCCTGGGCCCCGTGACCTGACACAGCATATGCCAGGGAGTCCGGTCATCATGGCCTGACCAGCCCGTACTCAGGGAGCCTGAGCTGCGACTGCCTGCCATGGCACACGCCTGGGGCAGGGGAGTACAGGGCCCCATGACCTGACCCAGCACACGTGTTCAAGGAGCCCGGGGGGTGGTGGGATTGTGTGTATGTGTGTGCAGGACCCAGGAGGGAGGGAGACTGCTCGGCCGGGGTCGTGCTCTGGGTGTGCCTCTCCGAGAGCATTTCCACATCTCAAAAGGGCAAGAAGGTGGGCTTCGGACATGACCAGGCTAAACTGAGAGTGAACCCCCGGGGGCGGGGCAGGCAATGTGTCCAGTCACCTCATCCTGGCTGCAGAGAAGTTCACTGGCATCGACGTCTTCCAGGTCAGGCAGGTCCTGAAAGAGCAGGTGGCCAGCCACATGTCACCAGGATGCTCACACAGAGCCTGGCATAATCCAAGTGCCACCTCAGTGTGCACATGGGTGGGGTAGAGAGGAGAAATGAGGAGCAGTGGCCCAGGGCCCTCGGCCGACAGCCCTGCCCGCTGCCCTTCAAACAGACTCTGCCCAGTCAGTGTCTGCATCTGCAACACCGGAGTGACTCGGCCCGTGGACACGCCTGAAGGCCTTCCAAATGTCTTTCCCTGTCACTTTGTCACCATAAACGGGGTGTTTCTCTGGGAGCGTGGGCAAATACACCCTGTCCCTCCCAGAACAGACTGGTCTTGGCACACTGTTGACTCCCCCAGTGCTTTGGGGCTTTCTGTGTGTGTATGGGGTGGGGATCTGCTGGAGTTGTGGGGCAGTGGATATCCGTCCATGTTGACCCCTCTGGCATGCGGGGGAAGCAGAAAGGGGCTCTGGAACCTGCCCTGCTGGCTCTCCTCGCTGTGTGGCCTTGGGCAGGTACCTTAGTCTCTCTGTGCTTCTGTAAACAGGGTGTCCCTGGGTGGGCAATCGGCTACCCAGACTCGGATGTGCACTGCGGTCACTGAGAAATCTCAGGAACGCACAGACTCAGATGGGGTGCTCCAGGTGGAGCCGGGCCTGCTGACCCGCCGAGCACAATGTCGGGGGGCAGGTCACCTGATCAGCCAGCCAGGAACCAGACCCTCCGCCCCCAGCAGCGCCCTTTCCGTACGTCAATGAAGAGCTGCTTCTCCATCTCCAGTTCAACGGCCTCTGCGTTCTTGGCTTCGGCTGCTTCTCTAGCTGCAGCCCCCTCGGCGGTCACTGAGTCGGGAGGTGACTCTGAGAAATGACAATCACAGCGCATGTGGACCTTGGAAGGATCGTGGACCCTGCTCGGGTCACAGGCTGCCCAGTGGCAGAAGCCACAACGACCCAGGGCAGCAAGGCTATGTCCACTGAGATGAGAAGGGGAGAGCTGCTTCCTTTCTGAATCTGGACAGGAGCCCCAGCGATGGGGAACTGAATCATGAGCCTTTGGGATGGCAGTGCGGGTCCCTATCCCTAGACCACCAGAGCTTGAGAGATAGGAGACCAGCCAGAATAATGCAGGCCCCCGAGAAGGCAGCACGCTGATAAGGTCCTGGAGGAGGCAGGCTGGAGACGAAGTAGCCAGCCATGAAGGGAGTGAGCCCCCGGACCAGACCCGCCTGCTCCCCGGTCAGCACTCACACCTCTCTGGCCACCAAAAGCCAGGGACCAGGATGCCTATACTTTGGGGTGCCAGGGGACATGAAAACATAAGCTTCCTCTTCCCCGGAACTATAACCTAAGGGACCTCTCCAGTTCATGGCTTTGAGTCTTGTGTCAAGATTAATGACGTGATGTTTTTCCTCATTATATGAGGACCGTCCACCCTAGCAAGCTACCCCCAGTAATGGGGTTTTGTGTGGTGAGACCCATGCCCCTCCCTCACTGCTGGAACCCAGATCTCACACTGGGGTTCTGTGGGTGGTGGGGCCCTCACACTGGGCCCTCACTCACCTTCCTGGGCAGCACCTGGAACTGGCAGGCTGGGCGCCCGGGCTGGCAGCAACCCTCCTGGCTCCAGGGCCTCAGCACCCCCATCCTCCTTTTCTGGGCACAGCTCGTCCTTCGCCTCGAAGCTCTCCAGCACAAACACCTCCATTCTCTGCTGCGTTTCCAGGTCTTTGGGCGGTGCCTCCTTTCCTTCCCCGTCTGTGCCCACCTCTTCACTGTCACGTGGCAGCTGGGTCTCCCCTAAACAGGAGGGGTCCAGGGGTGAAGTTGAAACCCTCCAGCAGGAGAAGGGATCCTCTCATTTACAAGAGCCCTCAGAGAGGGTGTGAGCAGGCGTCCTGGACACATAGCTAGGGCTGCAGCACAGAGTCCAGGAAGGGCTCCAGAGAGCTGTCACCACAGGACCCCGGGGAGCAGCAGGGAGCCTGAGACAACACGAGAAGGCGGGGGTTCTCGGGAGACACACGTCGGAGCACTGAGGCGAGAAGGGCCTGGTGTTTGTACTTTCAAATAGTTCAGCAGGTAGAAAACAATGTGTGTGAGCCTGCGTATGTGTATGTGTGTATGGTTGCACATGTGTACACGTGAACACGTGTGCAAGCCCGCATATGTGCAGGGCGTGCATGCCTGCATGTGTGTGTGCAAGGGTACATGTCTGCACATGGGTGTGTGAGCATGCCAACCTGGGAGTGTGTGTTCACGTGTGCAGAGCTGCACACGGGTGTGTGTGCATGCCTGCATGTTTAAACCTGTGTTTATGCTTGTTTGCACATGTGTACACACACATGCATGTAATGGACGTTCAGCATACATAACGTCCCAAACCATAAGCCTAGGTATGGCTGGCGGCCTCCAATGCTGGGAAAAAGCAAAGAAATTGGTCTCCCCGTAACTGCCACAGGGAGGCTGCCCTGCAGACAGCCTGCTGTTCACCCCATGAGACTCATTGGGGCTTCTGGCCCCCACAGCTAGATGACACATTGGTGCTGTGTAAGCTATGAACCCCAAAACCCAAGCCCACGGATGCTGTTGCCTGGAGAGGTCTGCATGTCCGGAATCTGTACTCAATTGTGGAAACTTTCTCCAGGAAGCCAGCAGGTGGGTGGGACTAACTGCAGACTGACACACAGGCGAAAGCCTGTCCGGTGCCATCCCAGGCTCACAGCCCTTGAGCCCAGCTGCGGGCCCTTCCCAGGCCACAGTGCACCAAGGCAGTGACCTTTCTGGGGGGGGGCACACAGGGCCCTCCTGGGGGGCACGTACCTTCCTCTCTGGCTTCCCTCTGCCTTCTCCTCTCTTCTGCCCGCCGTCTGATCATCGCCAAAGCCTCGATGCTGTCTCTGATTTTTCTCTGCTCCCGGGTCTCCCACTGCAGTCTCTCCTCCTTCTCGGCCGCAGAGCCTCCCCGAGCCCAGGCCTCTGCACAAGCTCTGGGCAAAAGCAAACAAAAACCAAAACATACACCATGATCCCGATCTTCTACTGTTTTCTTCAAGGAGTCCCCTCCCCAGGTGAATGGCTAGGCACGCTGGGGTACAGCCATGCAATGGTGCCTTAATCAGTCATTTGAAATCATTGATAACCAAGCCACCGAAGCTACAGAAGAACCCTAGGTGCTCACTGCTGGGCACAGATGCCAGTAGGAGAAGGCTCCATCCTCCTTGGCGGCAAGATGACACTGAAAAAGGCAAACCACAGACTGTGAAGGTCAAAGGGTGTCGGGAATGCGGGGGAGGATGGGAGGCATGCAGCTGTGAGACACACAGTTCTGGGGCCAGGAAATGATGCTGTGTGACACCGTAGTGATGGAATAAACCATCATGCATTTGTCGAAACCCACAGGTCCAGACAAGGCACAGAGTGAGAGCTCTGATATGAACCACTGACGTCAGTTAGTTAGTAATGGATCAGTACCAGGTCATCACTGTAACATGTCCCAGTCATGCTCCCAGGACCAGCTGACACACGGTGACGCTGGGTGACGACACAGAAATACCCAGAGGGCTTCAGAGGCTCAGCTTTATAGGATAAGATTGCCTCACACTTAGTACCATCCAGATGACACACAGTGACGCCGGAGGACGACACAAATGCCCAGAGGGTTTCTGAGGCTCTCATCTTTATGGGAAGAGATTGCCTCTCTTCCTTTCCTGCAGAGCAGCTGGTGGATTAGAACTGCTGACCTTATGGTTAGCAGCCTAGTGCTGGCGAGGCAGTGGAGACTCGAACCCTTGTGCACGGCAGGTGAGGATGGAAGCAATGAGGTGCGGCCGCTTGGGAGGTTTCTTAAGCGATTTAAACATCCCAGCAATCAGTCCACATGACCGAGGGTCAGTTCAAGGCCAGATGAAGACTGACCTAAACTAAAAGGCAAGTGACAACCACAGAGAGTGTCGATGGCAGTGGACAGGTCATTAAGAACTCCTAGAAAGTGACATGAAGAAAGCACAGCAATAGGAAACTAGGGTGATGTCACGAGCAGGATATTCACAAGGGGAAAACAGAAATGTCCAACAAAGATGAAAAATGGTCTCGCCAGTTGCCCAAAGCCACCTGGTTTTCACCAGTGCCACCCAGTGGCCAATGTGACAATGGCACCTTTGAAATGGCTGTACCTGGTGAGGTCAGAAGTTGGTTCAAGCTGTCTAAAACTAGAAAATACTCAGAAGAGTTTCTTCCAATGTTCAACCCACATTCTTTGTTTGCT
>NW_006399822.1:3186008-3206158 GCF_000299155.1 Elephantulus edwardii
TTTTTTTTTCTATAATTATATTTTATTAATTTTCATAAACATTTACAGAGATTTTGGGCTTCCACTCATTCATTGTTGCATCAACCCACATTCTTTAACCCAGTAAAATGGCACTTTTGGAATTCAATCCTTATGACTGTCTTGGCAACGAGATCAGAGGCTTCTGGAAAGGTCTTTAGAAGAATTAGGAAAAATCCAATATGAAGGAATTGTTCAAGAAGTAGGGGATTTACGATCATGGACAATAACACAACCATTAGACACCACTTCCACAGCCTCTTCAATCGTGAAACATAGCATTCCACGAGAGATAAAGGTTTCCTATCAGAGGAGCACAAGTTCTAGGAGTTAGAGCGTCTCCACAGCCTACCTGTCTTTTGGGAACACGGGCCTGTCATCCAGGTACGTTAAGTGTCTGAGGCGGACGGTGACAGTCTTCCGATAACTGGGGATGCGCTTCACGACGGGGTTCCCCATCAGATTCAATACACGCTGGAAACAAATGGGCAGAGCCCACTCAGTTACTGAAGTAACCTATGCACTTCGGGGCCCCCGCTCTAAGAAAGGAACCCTGGTGGCTCAGAGGCTGAAGTACCCCACCAGCCACTTGGAAGGGAGTTCTGCTGAGACAGTGGTAAGGGGTCACGCTCCCAACCCAAAGACGGGCAGTTTGAACCCACAGGTTGGTCCAATGGCGAAAGATGGACAACCTTCTGCATGATCGCCAGCCTCTGCAAACCTGCTAGAGCCAGCTACGAGAAGGTGCTGACTCGATGGTACTACAACAACGGCAGCAGCGGCCAGGCCACCGGGCAGCACAAAGAGGAGCCGTCAGCTCCCATGAAGACTGACGGCCTTGCAGGCCCCGTGGGCAACTCTGGCCTGTCCTTCGGGGTCACTGTGAGCGGGCACTGGCTCCTTCCCCCCACAACACCTCCACCTGGACAGGGGCGAGCCCAGGCTGTAGCCTCCAGGTCAGGTCCAACTCTCTGGCAGACACAGTGGGTTAGTGTTGGTCTGTTAACCACCAGGTCAGAGGTTGAACACTCCAGCCGCCCAGAAGGAGACACGGGAAGAGTCTGCTGTATTTATAGCCTTTTGCACTTCTCCTCTGCACTACAGGGTCACCACGGGTGGGCGTGGGGCGCTGCTCTAAGAGGAAGTTTAACAAAGCCAACCCAAAGGCACACAGTTCAAGTCCACCAGCTGCTCTGAAGGTGAAAGAGAGGCAACCTTCTCCGGTGTGATTTACAGCCTCAGAAACCCCCCTGGAGGGTCAGTTAGGAGCTGCTTCTGACCACAGAGCAGAAAGGAGGCGTTACAGCCACAGCCCCCGCGTATGGTGAAGGTCTGCATCCTTTTTGTACAGACGGGGCTGCCCTTATGTCCAGCAGCCCTCCCTCCTCCTCCTCCTCCCAGAAGGACACCGGAAGTCACTTTCGTCAGCCTCTTCTACTCCAGTCACTTCATGAGCCCTGCTCGCCCGTTCTCTTTACTGAGATGAATCTCCGATTGTTTTCTTCCTCTGCAGCCAGGGCCCGTTTCAAGGACACACACAGGGCAGTGGCTCAGGGGGAGAGGCGGAAGGCGCCAGCATGCCTTTCAACAGCCTCAGGGGTCCCACTCTGGGCCCCCACTGCCCTCTGGCCGCCTCTGGGGTGTTGTAGGTCCTTCAAGCACTTCTGACTCACAGCACCGCTGTGTGTACAGAGAAGGGAGCGGGCCTGGCTCTCCTCAACCGTCACCCTGCCGGACCCCAGTGCTGCAGCCCGTGTCCATCCATCGTGGTGAGGGGCTTTCCTCCTGTCCCGCTGTCCCTCTGCTGTCCTTCTCTGGGGCCCGGCCCCTCCTGACGGCATGTCCACAGCGCATGAGCCGCGCCACCCTCGCCTCTGAGCAGTGGCTGCACCGCTTCCAGGATGTGCCTGTCCTCTGGGCAGTCCCCTCATGCTTAACATGCTGCAGGGACACCACACTTCAAAGCACTGCTGCTTCTCCGGCCACCCTTCGTCAGACTTTGCCCGTCTGCCATTCTGCTCCTAGAAACCCAGACAGTGTGTTACGGCATGGCAACATGCCGGCCAACAGTTTTAAAACTGGCTTCCCTAAACTTCCTATTTTTCACGTTTGAAGTGCGTTTTGTCATTGGTGAGCACAGATACATCGTAAGCGAGTTGACCATGCATTTTCCAACCTCCCTCCACACACGACCTTCCCCATTTTGCTGAGGGCGATGGGGGGACAGTCTGCCTCAGTGGCCGGAATCCAGGGGCGTTACAATCAGTCCTAACCCTGCTGTGGGGCCTGCTTCGCCTGTGCTGCTGTTCTGGGTGGTACCTTCTCACTGGGTCATGCATTCTGGTAACCCTGCGCCCTCCTGGGAGTAAGGGGTCTTCATAGAAGTCCCAAGGTGCTATCAACAGTTACACACTTGGCTGCTAAGCCAAAAGGTTGAAGGTTCAAGTCCACCTGTGGGCGCCTCAGAAGAAAGGCCTGGACATCTATTTCAGGAAGAAAAAAAATTATCCAAACCCATAAAAGCCTCCAGCCATTGAAAACCCCTGGAGCACAGCTGGATGCGGGCAGCACTGACCGGCATCTGTTCCAGGCACATGCTCGGCTCTTCATGGGGGACATAACATGACTTCTGGCACTGTGGGTAGAGTTCCAACCCCGCTGTCATCTATTCCAAAGTGACCCCCCCAGGACAGAGGTCTCCTGAGCTGTAAACCCTCAGGGAAGAAGATTGCTGCCTCTTTCTCCTGTGGAGTGGGTGGTGGTTTTGAACTGCTAACCTTTCAGTTAGCATTACGACACCTAATCCAGTGTGCTACCAGGGTGCCTTTCTTGGGGATATTCCAGTTGAAAAGCAGAGAGGTAAAGACAGCATGTGAAAGAAAGAGGGAGAGCAAGATTCGTCTGTTTGTTTTGTTGTTGTTGTTGTTTGCTTTACCAAATGAGGCATGTGCTCAAGCACGCCCAGAATTTCGGGGTCACTCAGCTTGTTGTGAGAGAGGTCGAGGACACACAGCCTGGAACACTCCTGCAGGTGCCGGATGTCCTCCACGGCCTCTAAGTGGTTGTGCGCCATCTGCAGCGTGCTCAGGGCCGGGAGGCAGGCTGTGGGGCAGCAGAGGGTGGCCTCAGACGTCCGCCCACCTGCAGGCCCTGCTAACCTACGCCGCCCCCCGCCCCAGCCGCCCCCCAGCAACAGTCAGCTTAAAGACGAACGTGTGCCTGGTCCAAACAGGGATATTTTCAACTGCTTCCTCTGCGTCTTAAAGTTGGACAAGGAATAAGGACGACAGAAGACCTGCCAGACACGGAGGCACACAGGGAGACCCCCAAGGGCTTGGAGAGGTGCTCAGAATCCTGCCTCACCCAGGTTTTCCAGGGTCTTCACGTAATTGTTGCTGAGGTTAAGGGCGTCCAGTTTCTGCAGAGGCTCTAGGTTTTCGATTTTGTGAATCAGGTTGGTTTGCAAGTACAGGCAGCGCAGCTCCGTTTGGGCGTCCAGGTTTTCGATTTTCTGTATCCCGTTGCACTCCAGCCAAAGGCAGCGCAGGCCTGTGTATTCTTCCAAGTTCTCGATGCGGTCAAAGCCTGGGGGGGGAGGTTGGGGGGACAGGTAAGCTCTTACACACCCAGGAACATTTGTATTTAAAGTACCTTGCCACTAACTAAAAGGTCAAAGGTTTAAACCCATCAGCCGTTCCAGGAGAGAAGGAAGCAGCAGCCTGCTTTCGGAAAGGTTATTCAAACACACTGCTGGTGATTCTGTCTGAGACACAGGGACCCTCCACTGGGTTTCTGAGGCTGTACTTGGAATGAGAAGAGACGGTTCCTCATCCTCCCGTAGAGCTAACAGAGGATTCGAACCACCAGAGATGTGTGGCCTTGGGGCTAGTGGTCTGACTTGCTGCGGACGACACCTCCAGAGCTCCCTTCTATAAGATCACAGGCTTGAGAAGCCTCTGGACGGGGCTGCTCTACGCTCTCCTACAGGGCCAACGTCGGTCAAAATCCACCCAGCGGCCACAGGTTCCGCTTGTGGGGTTTGGGGCTGAGAAAACACACGTTTAAGGACACAGCCCCTCGTGGCCTAGTGGGTAGAGGGTGGTGCTTCTAACCCGTAGGTGGTGTTCATCAGACAGGACCAACCCACCAGTTGCTCTTCTGCACAAAGATGGGCATCCTCCTCTTGTGATATTTTACGGGCTCCGAAAACCTGCTGATGGACCAGCTATGAGTTGGCGCCAACTCTATAGCAATAGGTGTCTTAGGAACTCCTGACCAATTTGCAATTTCTACTTCATCCATAATTCACAAAGCATTTAAAAAGAACTTTTTAACAATTTTTATTTTATTTTTTATGTGTGTACCGTCAAATTGGATCTGACTGGTATAGGAGGCGATTGTTCCTCCTTCTTCCGCAGAGCATCTGGTGGATTTGAACCGCGCACCTCTGGGATTGCAGTGCAGTTTCCTGCCACTAGGCCACCAGAGCTTGCCTAAAAATAATTAATTTTTAAAAAATTATTTTTATTTTTTTTTTATGTGTGCCCCATCAAATTGGATCTGTTAAAGGAGGAGACGGTCCCTCCTTCTTCAGCAGAGCATCTGGTGGATTTGAACCACGCACCTCTGGGATTGCAGTGCAGCTTCTTGCCACTAGGCCACCAGAGCTTGCCTAAGAATAACTAATTTTTAGAGCAAGTTAGGGTCACATAAGAAGTTTGCCAAAAGGATGGAGTCCTTGTATGTCGCACAACAAAATCTTTTCATGGCCTGAAAACGTTTCAATCAGGAAATGACAACAGTATCAGTAGTGAGGAAATTTGCCTATGGTCCTGCCACCCTAATAATCCAACTGTTTCTACTTTTCTGTTTTGAGATTTTTCCGGTTAAAGTTCAATTATTATCTCAGGTGGGTTTACCTAGCCTCCAGTACTCCAGAAAGTCTTAGAGTTCTTCAGAACCTTAAATTCTCTTCTGCATTTCCCCCCTTTTGATTAGAATTCTTCTATGGAATCAACAATCACAATGCTCGATAATGGTAGCCGGGCACTAGTCAGTTCTTCTGCTCTGACGGTAAAGGAGGCCTTTGCTCTTGGAGACAATTAGCCACACGTTCCACATCCTCCTCCTGTTCCTGACCCTCCTCCTTCTGGTACTGCAGATGAATGGACACCAGTTGTGCCTTTTGCTCCACTTAATTTCTACCTGCAGGCAGCACACAAGGACCAAGCACTAAACACATTCTATGTCTTACAGACTGTATCGTTTCACCTGGGCTCAGTCTCTGCCTCTTCCCTTGCAATTTTTAAATTTTTCTTGATGTTGAAGAACCTGGATCGCTTGTCCTCAAATGCTTCCCAACGTCTGGGTGTCCTCAGTGTTTTGTCCCCTCCTGCTGTCAACCTCTTCTTCCTCCTCACTGCCCAGTTCTGTCTCTAATTCACCCCTCTCCACAGTTTGGTCCCTTCTTGATCCTGCCATTACCACAGTCACCAAAGATCACCAGTGGCATCCTAATTGTCACATCACATTTTCACATCTGAATCCACAATCAACACTCGTGGTCACAACAGTCAAGAGATCAAAAGATGAGTTGCACTGGGAAAAATCTGTTGGGTAGGACCTCTCCACAGTGCTAAAGAGCAATGATACCAGTTTAAAGACTAAGATACGCCTTATTCAAGCCATAATACTTTTAGCTGCAGTTGCTTGTTAGACAGTGAATAAGGATGACAGAAGAACTGATGCCTTTGAACTGTGGTGTTGATGCAGAGTCCTGAATGTTCCACGGACTGCAATAAAAAACAAACGAGTCTGTGTTGGAGGAAGAGCAACCAGGGTGCTCCTTGGAGGCAAAGATGGTGCAGTTTCATCTCACAGACTCTGAGCAGAAGGGGCATCACGCTGGGAAAGGGGAAGGTCAGCAAAGGGAGGAGGAGCCTTCAGTGAGAGGAACTGCCACAGTGACCGTGACAATGGGCTAGATCTGAGAGTCCAGCAGGACAGGGCAAGGCTCAGACCTGATGCTCAAAGGGTCACTAAGCATCACTGACTCGATGGCATCTAACAAGAGTCCCAAGGGGTCGGCTGTGAGCAAGTTTCTCCTAGACAGCAATGAGCAGAGAGTTCCCCCACCAAACTGAAGCAGCCCCTCCAGCACGCCCTTCCCTACCTTTAAAGTGTAAGTACAGGGTGTCATTCAGCGCCGGCGTGATGTAAAGTTTGTGCTGCTTGCAAAGTTTCTGAAGGAAACTTTTAGTCATTCTGTTAAAATGAGAAACATGAACAAGATGCTCATTTACATCTGTCAGCTGTAAAATATCTTCCACAACTTCTGAGCCACATCCCTTCTCTCCCCCAGTTCCACAACCTTTCTGGCCCTGGGGACACCTGGAACTCTCCTCCCCCGCTCCCTCTGTTTCAGAAGAGCACTTTCTGAGCCTCTTCAATATTTTTTTTTTACTTTCAGCATTCTTAAAAATTGCCATGTAGGTTCTAATAAAAATACTTTTCATGGAGTCATCAGGGACTATTGATGTTTCTCTCTCCAGGCTTGGCCCTCGGTTTAATAAATTGGGGTGAGTTGTGTAACAGAGGCACAGCCATCCTCACTCCACTGCTTCAAAATTCAGACCCCGCAGGCAAGGGACTTGAGCTCTGTGAGATCCCACGGACCTTCCTCAGGAAAGGTGGGCTCTCACTGGCCTCACGGCCACGTACCTGGGGCTGTGGTCATCCCTGTCCTCACGTGGGTGTGCCCAGCGACTGTCTGCCTGGCTGTCACCACTTTGGATCTGTACCTTCTGGGTGGGTGTGTCACAAGGCCCTACGCATGCTTCCTTGGACTCATTAGTTTCTGTAAAATAAGACAGTAGTGCTGAGTGAATATACATATCATCTGCCATGCAGGGTCCTCAGAGCAGCACCTGCCCAGAGACAAAGCTCAGAAGGGAGGGAGGGACACAAGACGAGGGTGAGTGGAAACAAGAGTCATCCAGAGGAAATGGGAAGAGAGCTGTTACACTGTCATAAATAAAAATGCATATGAATGATTAGATGGAAATTTTATTTTCTCTGTAAGCTTTCACTCAATCACTAAAAATTTTCAAATACAAATACTTAGGACCCATAGCCGGCCCTCTCTTGGGTCTCAGGGACTGTAAATTTCATCGAAGGAGATTGCCCATCTTTCTCCCTTAGAGCCGCTCAGTATGCATAGCTCTCAAGAACATACGTTGGATGGTAACTGTAAGTTTCACAGTATGCACAGAACATCATTCACGGCATTCAAAATATTCAAACTAGTGCTACTGTTTAATTAGGCCACTGCCCGTGAGTTGACTGGGACTCCAAGTGGCCTGTAGGGCCGAGCAGAATGCACAACCTATCAGGTTTCCAAGGCTGTAAATCTTGAAAGAAGCAGACTGCCTCATCTTTCTCCCTTGAAGCAGCTGGTGGATTTGAACCACTAACCTTTTAGTTATCAGAGCAACATTTAATCCACTACACCCCTAGGACTTCTTGTGCGTTGTTTGAGGACTCACAGTATGTGTAAAGTGAAATGATTACCAAGGGTCAGCACCCAATCAGGACGACTGGATGCTGCTATGGGGAGTGACCATGACTGAGAACAGAGGGAATGCCAACACTTTATCTGCAATGTTTGCTCTCTTTATTTTTGCTTTATTTCTTTTATTACAAAGATGAAGTAAATACAATAAACTGTTAAATCACTTTCAGTTAGTTCTAGGTGGCAATACCAGGCCATTGGCTAGAATGTGCTACTTTTTCTCATTTTTTTTTAAATTTTTTTCTCTTTTTCTCATTTTTAAAGAATTCCTGTAAGATATTCGGATGGCCAACAGACATTGGCAGTAAGAGAGATGCAAATCAAAACCACAATGAGATACCGTCTCACCCCAGTACCAGTGGCCACGTTTAACAGGACAGCATGTAATCAATGTTGGAGAGCATGCAGAGAGATGAACTTTTGTACACTGTTGGTGGGATTGTACAATGTACAACCACTCTGGAAGGCAGTTTGGTGTTTTCTCAGAAAGCTGAACGGGGGATGGGGTGGGGAGCGGGTCAGCACCTTCCTTGCGGCCCCCGTGGTCCCCCGCAGACGCCTCCACGTCGGGCTCCACAGCGCAGTCCAGCTCCCCTGCCCGGCCTGCCGTCGGCTCCGAGGCCTCTGGGTGCATGCTTGTCCCCGCAGCACCGAACGTGGTCGTTCTGCGGGGTCTCAGCGGCCCCAGACCCTCAAAGGACGCCGATCTCCTCTTCCCCACCAGCCAACAGCTACCAACGCTCCCCTGGTCTCCACGGCAACCGCCGCGCATGCGCGCACTCGAGCAGCGCGAGGACGCCGGGGGCGGGTCTTGCGGCGGCTCCGCCCCCCGCGCGTGCGCAGGTCACGTGGGGCGCGCCGGGCGGCGGTGACGGGGGCGGCGGCCGCGCGGGCTTGGCGGGACCGGGTCGGGACTGCGCCGCGTCTGCAGGTACGGCACCCCTCCCCGCTCCCTGCGCACCCCACTCTGCCCCTCCTCCAACCCCGGACCCGCCGGTTCCTCGGCCCGACCCTCCTTCACGCCCCAGCCACGCCCCCCGGGGTTGGGGGGGCCTTGACTTCCTGGGAGCCCCCCAACTCTCATCTCACCTTCCCTCAGCCCCCACCTTCAGAATCCCCTCCTTTGAGACCCCAGCCCGCCCCTCCGAGTCCCAGAATGCCTTTCCCCCTCATCTCCACGCCCCCCAGGGTTGCACATTTAGGGGCCCCCTCTTGAAGCTCCCCCCTTTGAACCCTGCAGTTCTGGCCACCCCGCCTTCCTGGGGGGCGAACCCCTTTACCCCTAGACCCCAGCACCCCAGCCTGCCCCTCCCAGCAAAGGCTTCTAAGTCTCCTTTGTCGGCGCTGCTTGCTTTTAGTTCTAAGATGGTTTAGTTGCAATAGGGTTTTGTTGTCGTTTTTATTTCTGCATTACAAATAATCCAGGGGAAAGAGCTCGTGAAGAAAAGGGCAGCGCCAGTTCCGATCCCGGGATCGCCAGTTCCGATCCCGGGATCGTCTGCCTGGTGCCTCCTATGTGCGGGCCCGCCAGGTACCCTGTCCAGGGTGGGCAGGGCCTGCTTGTAAAGGGGCGTGGGGCCCTGCACCCCTCACCCTACCGCTGCAGCACCCCAAGGGTGGGGCACCCCATCCAGGACTCAGACTTGAGTAGACCAGAATCTGAATTCCAAATTCCAGCGGCGAGATCCCCAGTGTGACATCCCACTTGCCTACCTCAGTTTCTACATCTGTAAACTGGGCATATTTGGGACCCAACCTCACGGGATTGATGAAAGAATAAAGATGGACGCCCCCACTTAGCCTCTGCCTGGAATATTCTGGGTGTTCTCAATGCGGTAGTTAAAGAATTCCCCTGGCTGTGGTTCTGAGCCTGGACTGACTCCTTAGGAGATGAGGCAGCCTGGTCCTGTAAAGGTCAGCCCTGGAAATGGTATGAGGCTCTTCTGCAGTGTCCCGCAGGGTCAGTTCATGGAGTGGGAATTGGCTGGGTGGCAGGCGGGACTCCAGGTAGCATTGGACACGGAGCAGACTGGCTGATCACCAATGATACTGACCCCTTTCAGAGTGGGCACCGCTCTCTTCTGAGTGCTGTGTGTGTGACCTCATTTAATTCCTGTGACCGTCTCAAGCAGGAAGTGCTATGTGTGTTTTTACAGCTCCAGGGAAGCATGGAGCTCTTAGGAGTCTGGATCCCAACACCTTGTATTTGTCCAGGGCCTGATGTCTCACAGGTCAAGTGTCATTGAGTTGATCTCTGACTCAGAGCCACTCTGTGCACGACAAGGCATCGAACTGGTACCTTCAAAGCAGAGGGTGGGCTGCTGGCGGTGATGTTGGCTGTTTGCTGCATATTCGCATTTGCACTGTAGGTATGCTATTGTAGCCATATTCCCCGGGGGATTCTTCCATATGCGTAAGAGTTTGGCATCATTAGAAGTCAGGTCCAGGGTACTCTATCCTCCTTGCCTCACCCCACAAAAACTAACGAGCATCCCTCAAGTCTGTTCTGACTGGTAGTAAACCCGCCCTGAAGAATTCCCAGGATCACTTCTCTCTGGGAAGCTGACTGACACATCTTTCGTGGAGTGGCTGTTGGGTTCACCCTGTCAGTTAGCAGCCAGGCCCTTAATTACTACAACACCAGCATTGGCAAAGGAAGGGAAGGCAGTTCCAGAAAGTGGGGATGCACCAGGAACGCTCATTCTCCCATCCCTTGGCAACCGCTAATCTGGTTTCTGATTCCGTGGAGTTGCTTACCCTGGACATTCCACAGAAGTGAAGTCATGCGGTATACTGACAGTTCTCACTCAGCCCCGATGTGCTCAGGGGCCTCCGTGCCGCAATGTCTGTCAGAATGCCTCTTCGTGGCGCACCTTCCGACTTGTGGACGTGCCCAGTGTTGTTTATCCACCCACCTGCAGGTGGACATTTAGGTCTTTACTTTTTTTGCTCTTGTGAAAAGTGCTGCTGCGAACACTCGTGTGTGGGCTCTTGTGTGAGCTTTTGGTGCTCTTGTGTATACACGCCACAGTGGGATACTGTGGTTTTTGTTCTGGGCATGTGCACCGGGAGACATTCTTGGTGAGAATCTGTATTTTTTAGTCCCATGGTCTTACTTTTTTAAAGTCACTTCTTTCAGTCTTCAGTTCAGTATTCTACTAAAATTTGGCACAAGATGGTAAGGAAATTGCAAAAAGTCATGATATACTAATAATAACTTCTCCCAATTGCTGACACGAAGCTTCAGAACTTCTTGCTCCTTTCTCCTTGATAGTGAAATTTGAGCTTTGAACACAGAGCAGTATTTGATTCTCTGTATTAAATATTGTATATAGAAGGAGTCACAGCAGTATTCTAGTTAATTCAGCTATGAACCAAAAGTTCTACTTGGATGAAGAACCATGAAGCAGTCTGTTCGGTGAGGATTTGCAGTCTTGGAGAACCCGTGGGCTACTCCTGCTCTGTTTTGTGGGGCTGACCGGGAGGCCACATGACTTGAAGACAGTGGGCTTAGACTTTTCTGTTTCAGATATAAGTCTTCCTGGAACTTGGTGAAAGGGTGAGGCGGAAACCTCGTTCACCTTTAATATTCCTTTGCATCACCTCGTATGCGACTCAACTCTGAATCCAAAGGCCCAAACCCAGCCCGTTGCTGTCCAGTTCATTCTAACTTATAGTGGCCTCGTAGGGCAGACCAGAACTGCCCCGTTGGGTTTCCAAGGCTGCAGGTCTCTAGGGAAGCAGATGGCCTCAACTTTCTCCCGTGGATTGCTTGGTCGATTTGAACTGTTGACATAGCAGCACTAGGACTTCTGCAAAAATAATAAGATTTTAGAAAATCATAAGGGAAAATAGTTGCAAGATGTGGGATTAGAGTGCATCTTCTGAAATAATCCTGTACCAAACCAAGACGTGCAGAGATGGATTTGGCTACGTTAAAGTGAAGAATTCAGTTCGCTCAAAGGACTAAAAGAGACATAATGTGCAGAGCACTTTTATCTAGGATAGGTTGAGAATCCTTATACTTCTGAAAAAAGAAGACAACACTAGAAAAATGAACAAAAGATAGGTACAGTCTGTCAGTAGACAGCAAGTAGTGCTTAAAAGAGGTTCAGCCTTATGAAGAGGAAAACGCAAAACCTGGTGAAATGCCGTTTTGTAGCCGCCGTATTGGTTAAGAGACGCGATGGGCAGTGGCAGGCATTAGTAAGGATGCGGAGGGTGCAGGGAGGACACACACTGCTGTGGGAGAGTGGGTTGGTTCAGCCGCGTTGGGAGTCCCCGGTATGACGCAGGGATGGCCTGTGACCCCGTCTTGGCTCCAAGACATGGCACACTCTCACGCGCCCAGGAGATTTGTAGACTGTTCACTGCAGCACTTCTCATAATTGTAATACAAGAGAAAAGCAGAAACAACCTAAATGCTCATTATCAGTAGCTACGTGAGGTGAAGTCTGTTCACACCGTGGAGTTCTGTGGAAGTGGGAGAAGGCAGCCACAGACATGGAGACACATCCTCAAATGATGCCGGGTGAGAGGCACGAGTCACTGAAGAATGCCTGCAGTGCGATTCTTTTACCTGAAGCTCACACTAGAGAGAAATGACCTACTGTTGTTTCATAATATGTGCTTGAGAAGGAGAATGGCTATACAACTATTAAAGAAAACCCCACAACAGAGATGAGTGGAAAGCAAGGGAATGGTTACATCGAGTGCAGCTAAAGGCTGTGACCACAGACACATGTGAAGTTTGCTTTGTTGTTTTTTAAATTTTATTATTTTGTTTGTTTATTTGTACTGTCAAATCGGATCTGACTGGTACATGAGGAGATTGTCCCTCCTTCTCCAGCAGAGCATCCGGTGGATTCGAACTGCTCACCTCTGGGATTGCAGTGCAGCTTCTTGCCACTAGGCCACCAGAGCTCCCTGCATGTGGAGTTCTAAGGAACTGTAGATTTTGAAAAAAATGTTTACTCTGTTAAGTAGAATGGTGGCTGCATGAGTATTTTGTTATGTCTTGGATTGAATGCATAATAGATTTAATATACTTTTAAAAATGCACATCGTTACCTAGTCCTACTGGAACGTATATACCTCGAGTGGGTCTATTTGCTGCTGTTGTTTGTTGTTTTGTGCCGTTGAATCACTTAAAACTCACAGCGACCCCATGTGCAAAGAGCTCTGAACCCTGCTCCATCCTGAGCCAGTCTTCCTGTCTCTGACACACCTACCCCCATTACCCCAGTCACTGAGTCAACCCATCTCATCCAGCGTCTGTCTTCCTCTCTTGGACTGCCTGTCCATCTTGAAGAGATTGAGATTGTTAATAGCTTCAGTTGGCTTGGTTCTACAGTCAACAATCTTGGCACCAGCAGCCAAGAAATCAAAAGATGAATTGCATTTGGAAAGTGTGCTGTTAGAGACCTCTGCAGAGTACTGAAAAGCAATGATGTCAGTCTGGAGACTAAGGTGCGCCTGATCCAGGCCATGGTTTTTGCAATTACTTGCTATGCATCAGAAGCAGGACAGTGACTTGGGATGATAGAAGGAGAATTGATGTCTTTGGGCTGTGGTGCTGGAGAAGAGTGTTGACTATAGCATGGACTGCTAGGAGAACAAACATTCTTCGTAGAGAGGGTGAAACCAGCCTGCTCCTTGGAGACAAGGATTCTGAGGCTTCGTCTGACCTACTTTGGACATGTTGCCAGCAAGGACTAGTCCTTGGAGAGAGTCTATTTAGCAAATAGAATTTTTTTTCTCACATTTTAGGAGGGTGGTGGTTTGTGCTGTGTAGTCAGAACCAACTCATAGCTGACCCTCCAGTGGGTTTACAGAGGCTGTAAATCACACAGGAGTTGCTGGAGGAGTTGCCTTGTCTTTCTCCTGTGGAGTGACTGGTCGATGCCAACCACCTGTCTTTGGGTTGACAGTGCAAATCTTGACTCACTAGAGAACCAGAACCACCCAAGGTCAAGGTGCCAGCTACAGAGGAAGATTATTTGTCCACTCTGGGGACCTTCTTTTACTGATCTTCATGTGGCTTGGCGTCTAATTTCCCTCGTCTCTAATTACTCCCTCAACTACGCTTTAGTATCTCAAAAGATAATAATTTAAGACATGCCTGTACTGATACTACCTCTTAAATAACAAGTTAACCATCTCCCAATGGGATTATAACCACAGGTACAAACCCACACCCGTGCAGGCCAGTCTGTTCCAGCTCATGGCCGCTCTCCATCCACTTTCGGGGAGCGGGGGCATTGCCTGTCCAGCTCCCCAGGACCACCAGCCGCCTTTGAACTCGTGAGTCACCAGTATTCCTCTGTCCGTGTCACCAGGCTTGGCCCCGCTTGACCGGGTTAGCTGGCAGGAACAGGCCAGGCTCCAGGGTGGAACACTTGTCCTGGGCCCTTTGCAGTCTTGGTCCCCTGTCTGCCATGACTGTTGTCATTGCCCCTGGTGAAGAGTTCTGCTCTCCTGACTGGTGCTGCGGAGCAGCAGAAGATGCTTACAGAATTGCTCTTGTCTTCCTCTAGGGAGACGAGCCTTGATGGCACAGTGGATTAAGCACTGGGCTGCTGACCAAAAAGGTCGATGGTTCAGATCCACCCATGGGGTAAGACGAGGCAGTCTGCTTCTGTGAGGATGGACAGCCTTGGAAGCCGACCAGGGCAGTTCTTCTGTCCTGCAGGGTCCCCTGAGGTGGACGCTCCCTCTGAGGCCAGTTGGGATTCCCATTCATCCTCTCTCATTTTGTGCACTGATGTTTTCGTTTTCTGTAGAGGCGAGAACGCACAGCTCTCTGGGGCCTGTGCAGGTGGCGGTTTTAGGTGCTGTCTAGTCGGCTGTACCTCACACCAGGTCTCTGCCCTGCCCTGCCCGTGCCATTCTCATTGTCTCTGCTTCACTGTGCCAATCCATGGGGCAGCAGGCTGTCTGTTGTTTTTCCTGTTGCTGTCTAAAGAATGAGCTTCCCTGAGTTAGAGACCAGTGCTCGGAACCAGCCGGACCCCACGACAAGGCCGGAGCAGCTCCGTACAGGCACAGCATCAGGCTTCCAGATGAAGTGTGTGGTCGGCCAGTCCAGACCCACTGCCGTTGGCCAAGTGGAGGCCGACATGGGCCCTGCAGGACAGAGCTGCCCCCAGAGTTGTCCCAGGGCGTGGACCTCTGCGGCTCGCACATCGTTGTCCGTGGAATGGCTGGTGGCTGCCAACTGCTGACCGCTTGGTTAGCAAGGCCCATCCTGTCCATTGCACCACCAGGCAGCGTACAGTAAACACCTTTAAAGCTACTTCAGCGGAAGGCCTAGCTTTCCTGGAATGCCGTGCTTTGGGGGAAGAGCTGACTTCTTCCATTGGGAAGACAGTGTTTTCCAGCATGTGCTTGAGGGCGGGAGCAGGATTGAGAGGCTGTAATGGATTTCTGATTGCCTGTTCTTTCCCATTTACGGTGCACGGGCTAGGAGCTGATGTGTGACTGAGGGAGGTGCCCTGTGCTCCCAGCCCAGCGGCTCTCTGTGCCCCGCCCCGTGCTCCCAGCATGCCCTGGCACACCTGTTACTGCAGCCCCTCTGCCGTCACAGGCCCTTCCAGAACCAGGCCTGCTGGACTCCTGCCTTTGGGGCCTGAGGATCTCTTCCACACACTTCAGCTTGGCAGGTAGGCAGGCAGGCCTCTTCTGGTACCCTGGCACGGCTCTGCACCCTTCCTGGGCAGGAATCACATTTGAACTGTTTCCTGGTGGTCCTGTGCCCAGATGCCTGGAGTGCTGCAGGTTCTCAGGACACCATGTCCCCTCTGTAGATCCCTCACGCTGCTGGGCTGCTGGGCCTCCATTTGTCCTTCTGTGGGCACTAGGCACCGGGGTGTGCAGGGCAGTCCCAGCTTATTTGTGATGGCAGTCTCCAGGTCTGGTTCCAAGCTGTGTCCTCCATCCCTCTTCTGTTGTTTCCGGGGGCTGAGGACCCCATGGGACACAGAGTCCTCCCCCGTGGAGTTTTCCAGGCTCTCGTGTGTACAGGACAGCTCACCAGGCCTTTGTCCTGTGGAGCCCCTGGAGGGATTTGAACCTCCAGCGTTTAGATTAATAGCTGAGTGCTTAACTGTTACACCACCTGGGCTTTTTCACTGCTGTTTGGTATAATTGGCCCTTGAACAGCACTGGTTTGAGCGGCACGGAGCTGCTTACACGTGGGTTTTTTGTTTTGATTTGGGTTTTTTAATGCCATGCGTCATTAATCATCTCTTTGGTAAATTGTACACCACATAAAAAGTGATCTCCAGAGTTTTCTTGTATTTTCATTGTGTTCCATGCAAAACCGTAAACCTTGAGTAACGCCAGGGGACCCGTTCGGGATGTTACTAATGGTGCAAGGAGTGCTCCTAGGAAGCAAGCCAGTGACATTAGAGGAAGACGCTGAATTGCTTGCTGAGGACCATAGACTGAGGTCTGCAGCTGTAGTGGGCTGCCAACTGAAGATTAATCCAGACCTTTTTAAATAAAAGGGAATTAATGACGCAACTGTTCGTTATGCCTGCAGGCACAAAAGCCTTACACTTCTTGCACCTTTTTACTTTGTGTTAAAAATGCAGTTCTTTTGTGAGATTGTGTACTGAATATCCCCACGGACTTCCAAAAGAACAAACAAGGCTGTCTTGGAGACCTTACAACCCGGGTGCTCCTTGGAGGCTGGGATGGGATGGTGGAACTCTCATACGCTTTGGGCGTGTTGTGAGGAAGGACCAGTCCTCAGAAAAAGACGTCATGCCGGGAAAGGTGGAGGGTCAGAGCCAGAGAGGAAGGCCCTCGGCGAGATGGAGCGATACAGTGACCGCGGGCTCACGCCTGTCAGGTGGTGAGGACTGCACCGGAGAGGACACGTTCAGGCCTGTCCTCGGGGTTGCTGTGAGTTGTGGTTGACTTGGTGGCTCCTAACAGCAGCGTTTAGTGCATACACAGAGCAGGAGAAACCCTCCCTGTGGTCTCGGTAAGCCTCCCTGCAGCAGTGGGCTAGTAGCGGTTAGGTTCAGGGGAGTCAGGAGTTGTATGTGGATTTTACTGCATGAGGGCTTGACACCTCTAATGCCCGTATCACCACCGTTGTTTGGTCTTCCACTTGTGCTCCTTTGTAGACTTTATCACAGACCCGTGGGTGGGCTGGGGTCCATTGTTGACGAGGATGAGTCTTTACTTTCTGTGGGTTTTGTAAATGGGCCCCGATCCCTCCATCCCTGAGGAAAGGTTGGATCACATTTCTGTGTGTCAGGCTGAGGACCTCTGTGCCCATCAACCTAAATCAGGAGGAGTTGTTTTTTGAGAGGTGGGTTTCCTTAACTAATGAATGCGATAATTCTGGGCTCATCAGTGATGTGGGCGGCCTCAAGTCTCCCTGCCTCCAGGACCGACCTCATCCCTATCACGAGGGCTTGGCAGAACCCCTCACGTGGCTTCTGTTGCCTTTTCTGTCACACGTTCCCATCCTTCGTAGGCTTTTGGTTGGTGTCATAGGGACTGCATCCCCCATGTCCCCCATTCCTGCCTGTGGGACCATCCGAGTGTCCCCTTCTCGGCTTGTCCTGTCTTCCCAGCTACCCTCTCACCGGCAGAACTTTGAGTTTAGGTTACACTGTGGTGAAGTGGGAGGAAACTCACTCTTCCTGACCATCACGCCCCTTTTTCTGCTGTAGTTACTACATTATGGCTCAAGGACTTTCTTTGAGGAACAGCATGTGTTTTCATGGGGTTTTCATAAGGAAGCTCTTGGAACAGGGCAAGCAGTACAGAGTAGATTGGGGGACGGAAGGAGTCAAGTGTGTGTGTGTGTGTGTGTGTGTGTGTGTGTGTGTGAATAAAGGAAAACTAATTGTAAACCTTCTCTAAATTAACTTACAAAAAAGTAGTAATTAAATAAGAATGGTACTCCCAGATATTTTAGCCTGGTCTCGGGTCAAATTCCTGTTCTTGGTGGCGCCCTCAGGACCTGAGTGGCCTGGCCTTTGCCCCTGTGCAGCTGGTGCCACAGCCTAAGGCGAGCTGTGCTGCCAAGTGCAGGTGGCACTGCCCCGGAGGTTTGAATGCAGCGGCGGCTCCTTGGGAGAAATGTGGACACAGTCCTCCGGGCAGTTTATAGCTTCCGCAGACCTGCCGGGAAGGCCAGCAGTGACTTGGTTCAGACTCTGTGGGAATGAGACACGTGTCGACGTGTGTGCGTGGATATAAGAGAACGTGCACATAGGTCCAGCTCGCGGTCATCCAGCTCATGGAGTCCGCTCTCGTTGCTCTTGAGTCGGTTGACACGTCCCTCAGGTCTCCAAGGCCGTAAACTGTAACGGGAGCAGACTGTGTACATCCTCTTGTGGAGCTGCTGGTGGGTTCCACGCGCCTGAGACGTGCAGCGCAGCTCGTGAGCTGGAACCGACTCACAGCCAGCCCTCCAGCGGTCACAAGCCATGAATTACAAGGCAAGAGATGGTGCATCTTTCTCCTGTTGAGCTGCTGGTGGGCTTGAACCGGGTGCCTTTAGGTTAGTGGGGCAACTCCCTGTGGACTGCGCCACCAAATGTCCCTAGGTCATAAGGTGTTTCTTTCCCTACACGCCTGCCGCCTTACCTGGGCACGGTTAACGTGTTTTATATTAGAAACCCAGTCCACCGTCCCTGTACAGGGACAGGGCAAGCACTGGCGTGTGGCTGCTTATTGGACGTGTGTCGGACTTGCCTTTTCTCGAGCTGCGGGGACCAGGCAGAGGACCAGTGACTTCAGTCATCTTTGTGTTTTTAGAGGAAGCCATTTCTTTAGTTTTGGCAGTCTCTCGTTTTAAAAATGTCATTGCTTTTAAAAAACAAAAAGTCCTTTCTTTTGTCATTGCTGACAGTTTCCAGCAGCCAGGCGCACTCAGTTCAGCAGTCCCTCCCTGCAGCCCGATCCTGAGCTGTTCCTCCTGGTGATCACGCGGGCCTGAGGCGCTGAGTCTGCCTCTGGGGTTTCGGCTGTCACTTTAATCCCTTATAAAGAGATCTTAAAGAGCACAGTGCTCAGGGCAGACGCAGGTGACACCGAACTAATGTTTGAGTTAAGACGACTTCAGGGAATATGCTTGGAGCAGTATCTGATTTTTAATGTCCATTTTCAGTCGCTGTTCCTGGTCGAGCTTACGCGGGCCGAGCTTGGCCTGGGGTGGCCTGCTCTCTGAGGCCCAGACTTGCCTTCACCTGACCCTGTCTTCTCTTTGCCCCTCCACGTGGAGCAGGTCCTCAGCACTTGCTGATGGTGAAGGCGGCTACAAATAAGCACGCCTCTGCAGTGATGTCACCCCAGAAATCCCTGCCTGTCACAGCCTGTGACGAGGAGGTTTTTTAGGGCCCGGAGCATATTGTGTTTATCTCCGTAGCCACAGCGTGGAGTAGAGTGCTTGCATCTTAGCAGGCATTTGGTAACTCTCGGTAGTTAAACATTGATTCATCTCCTTGAAAGCAAAGCACTTTATAAGCTGTAGCTCTTAAGTCACGTGACAGTAAATGGGGTGGAGTCACAGCCCAGGGGTCCCAGTGGTGTCACATTTGAGCCCTATATTGCTAACGTGAAGTTTGGCAGTTCAAACCCACCAGTTGCTTCTGGCAGAGAAAGATAGGGTCGTGTGCTTCCTTAAGGAGTAAACACAAACTCACATTCCCTGTTTCGAGTTGGTTCTCACTCAGTGGCCCTGCAGTGGGTTTCCAGGACTGTAAACTCTTTTTTTTTTTAAATTTTTTTTATTATTATTATTTTTTTGTGTACGTGTACTGTTAGATTAGATCTGATTGGTACAGGAGGAGATTGTCCCTCCTTCCCTGGCAGAGCATCTGGTGGGTTCGAACCATGCATCTCTGGGATTGTAGTTGTAGTTCCTTGCCACTAGGCCACCAGAGTTCCCCTTGGACTGTAAACTCTTAACAGATGACCCATCTTTCTTCCAAAGGTTTTTCTTTCCTTGCTGACCCTCTAGCAAGTTTACGAAGGCCATGCATCTCACAAGATAGCTCTCAAGGAGCAACTGGTGGATTTGAACCTCCTGCCTTCAGATTGGCAGCAAAACTCTCTACTCCCTAGGCCACCAGTGCCACCTTCTGAACCCAATGGGACAGTCCTACCTTGTGCTGCAGGCCTGTGTGAGTTGGAATGGACTCACTGCGACAGGTTCAGTGCTTTGTGGTTTGAATCCACGGGTTCCATGTGTGCGAAGGGTTACAGCAGTTCAGCACTGCCTGGATCCAGTGTCCCTCAGTGCCTGCCTTCAATGCCCAGCTGCTTGGTGGTTGAACTTACTAAGCAAAGACCGTCTGTCTCTCTCTCGTCACCAGGTGCTGTCACCATGGCTGCTGTGGACAGCTTCTACCTGTTGTACCGGGAGATTGCCAGGTCCTGCAACTGCTACATGGAAGCCTTAGCCCTGGTCGGGGCCTGGTACACGGCCCGGAAGAGCGTGACGGTCATCTGTGACTTCTACAGCCTGATTAGGCTGCACTTCATCCCTCGCCTGGTCAGCCGGGCCGATCTGGTCCAGCAGTACGGGAGATGGGCC
>NW_006399822.1:3207658-3215228 GCF_000299155.1 Elephantulus edwardii
GGCTGGTGCCTTCCCCCAAGGTGTACGCCCACCATGCTGTGTCCACCCTCGGGATTTCCAAAAGGACCACAGGATACTGGTCTCATTCCATCCAGGTAACGCTGTGCCCGCGACTTCGTAAAGAGGTTCACGGACCCTAAACCTTTTTACAAAGCCGAGCTCGAGACGTGAGCACAGTTCCCAAACCTGGCAGGAGGGCAGACAGCACAGTTGGACAAGCCACAGGGGTGGAGTGGTTTCCTACACACATAACAGTTGAGGGAATGCTTTACTGGTAGGCGTGTCATAGTGTGAGGGGAGGTTTGAAACGCTGTGCAATGTCCACAGTGTGACCCAGTGACACTGGGTGAGCACACACTGGGAACACACTGCCAGCAGACATGCCCTTCGGAGGCTGCCACTGACTCTGTGAAAACACAGTCTCTGCCAAGTGCCCTAAAGGTGAGTGCAGTGACACACGGTCCACCTGTCAGTCACACTTAACGAGGCCCATTGAAGCCCCGTGCAGAAGGCTGCGAATCACGTGTCCTGATGTTCAGTGATTTTTGTTAAGTCACTAAATTTTCTTTGGTGGAATCACTGAGAGCATGCAAATGTTTGGTCTGTCCCACACCTAAAAACGAGTGAAATACGCGGCTTTTGTGTAAGTACGTGCTTTCTCCCCCACTGTGGAATCTGTCCACTTTACAGCGGCCCTGTTGGGTTTTGGGGCTGTACATCTTAATAGAAGCCGAATGTGTCATCTTTCTCCCTCGGAGAGGCTGTCCTTGGCAGTCCCCTGTGTAGTGTACTGCACTCTCAGGGCTCCTTAAATGAGGGAAGTACAAGGGAGCTCAGGTAGCCTGGTAGCAGGAAGCTGCGCTGGGATCCCAAAGGTGTGGGGCTCGAATCCACCAGATGCTCTGCTGAAGAAGGATGGGTAATCTCCTTTCCCAGTCGGATCTGATTCAACGGCACACAAGAAGAGCAAATATTTTAAGGAAAGGAAAAAAAAATAGAAGGGAGAGGAAGTAAAAATTAAAAAAAGAGTAGAAAAAAAATTGGTGGAAGTATAAGAATACAAGGCATTTGTAGGAATTTTGAGGGCAAAAAGTGTCCTGTAATGCTTGAGGGGCACCTTCAAGTGAGCAGTGCTGTCTGGATAACGTGAAACCATAAATCACGTCTCTGCTTCATGTAATCATTGTTATCAGCTGACATCTCAGTGTATTCTTGAATTCTATTGTTCAGTGAGAAGCAAATCATTTTCCCTTTTACACTGTGTTGCAGTGTGGCAAAGATTTGAGTCTCTTAGTATTTTCAAGGGAAACACTTTTGATCTTTAATATTCTGACTCTTAGATATAGAGTTCCGTTTATTATGGTGTCTGTTTACATAAACATTATTAGATTAACAACCATAAAATAAATGGTTAAGTGAACTGATGGCATTTACTTGAGTCGGAGAATTTTGCTGAACGTTTGTTTGAGAAAGAAGTTTTATTTAAATGGCCTTTTCTCCGTCCTTAGTTTCTTGAGATCAGAGACACCATTCTCAGGGTTATAGCTTCAGAGACCCAGCAGAGGTATTTACTCAGAGAGGTAGCCTGAGAGGAAGAGTCAGGAGTGAGGAGAAAAAACGAGCGTTTTGCACATGCTGGCAAGTGACAAGGCTGAGGCGTGCCTGTGGGGTGGCGTGGGGCTCTGACCTACCAGAGGCCGTTTTGGGGTTATCTCTGAGCGAATGCAGTGTGTTGAGAGTTCGGTGAAGGATGAGCAGTAGACCGTGTGTGCATACACCTAGCTGAGGCGTATGGCTGCAGGAAAGAAGCAGGGTTCCATCTGTGAGCTGCTGGTGTGCAGCTGGGCCGAGCTGGGGGGAGAGGAGGAGCTGGTGGGGGAGAAGGTCCTCAGGGAGCCGACGCTGTTCCACTCACCCACGTGGCCGCGGAGACAGAAAGGACACGCTGGAGTCTAGATACCTGGCCTTCGCCGCTGAGCCAGACAACCAGACCCGTAGCCCCGAGTCAATTCCGAGTCTAGTGGCAGGTCAAGAAAGGGTGGGACACCCCATCGGGCTCCCGAGGCCATAAACTTTATGGAAACACATTGGAAAGCAGTGGCATTCTTCCTTGGAGTTGTTGATGGCCTCAAACTCCCAACCTTGAAGTCAGCAGTCATGTGATTTAACCATTGCACTATCAGGGCCCCTGTTCACCCTAAACATGTCCTGCAGAAGTGGGCCAGGAATATCACTGTGCCTGGAGTCCTGAGGCACAGTGGTTAAAAGCGCTTGACTGCTGATCATGAGGCTGGCGGTTCAAAGACACCAACCACTCCGTGGGAGAAAGAAAAGGCAGACTGCTCCTGTAGAGATGACAGACTTGGAACCTCCCCCGGGGCAGTTCTCCTCTGTCTTACGGGGTCACTGGGAGTTAGAATCGACTTGACAGTGATGGGTTTGGGGGATTTTTAACCACTTTGAAGGGGCACCTGTGTCCCTCAGAGTTGCCGTTCCTGCAGGCTCCTCCTGAGGGACCAGCGGCAGCCTCCCAGACCTCCCTGGACTCAGCACTGTGTCAAAGCTCCAAGGAGCTGTGTCTGGGGGTTCCCCCCACCCCCAAATCCTGGCTCATTTAGGGGCCCCCAGAGGGTTAAGCACTTGGGTGCTAATTGACAACTTGGCAGATCGAACCTTCCAGCTACAGCCCTGACAGCCGCAGCCTTAGAGGCCCCCGAGGCCCTGTGCTCTGAACTCATCAGAACTGGCCAGACGGCAGGTTATTGACAGCGTACTGAACAACGGTGCAGGTGTCGTCCATGTGCCAGTCTGCCCAACTCTCTGGAGCAGGCTGCTGGGCGGGGAGCCTCCCCGTGGAGCCCAGGAAGGGTCTCAGGTTAAACTAGTCACTGGGTACAGTTGCTGGGAAGCACGCTTGCCTCTGCTGGGCGGGATGACCTTGGGCCGTGTGTGACGGCTGCAATCGAAGACTGACCTTCGCGCGTCACTGTTGCTGGCTTGGGGTCTGACCTCTCACCCTTTCTCTCACTTCCAGTTTCTCTTCGCCCAGTACATGCCGGAGTGGCTCTGGGTTTGGGGAGCAAACATCCTCAACCGTTCCTTACGGAAGGAGGCCTTAGCCTGCACAGCCTGAGCCCAGAGGGAGGCCGGGAAGGCCCACCAGCCACGGGCGCCTGCAGGATTCGGACACTCGGACGGACACGATCGAGGCAGTGGATGGATTTCCTTTCATTACTGATTCGTTAGCAGACTGTTGGGTCATCATTGTGATGCAGTGTGGGAATGCTGTGGGGAGGTCCGCCAGAGCATGTGAACGTGAACGTGAACTTGAACGGCACAGAGCCGACAACTCCTGTCTCCCGGGAACCGACTGGACAAATCAATGCCACTGCTGCTTCTCCCTGAGCTATGACAGGCGATATGATCCACGGGCCGTGGAACTGGAAACGCACTTCAAATAATGACCCCTCGGCTCTGCGGATTGCACGGGGTTTTGTTTTGTTTTGTTTTTGTAAGGCAAACTGCCCTTTGCATTAGTTGAGTTGCAGTATTGGTTTTCAGGGGTTCTTAGAGAAAGACAATTTAAATGGGTTATTTTGTAACTAAGATTGCTGGTATTAGTGAATAAGTATGTGTGTGTTATAGGGCATAGCTTTAGCTGTTTGTGTACGAAAATGCACCTCTTTCTCTGAGACGTACTAAGATGTGGATACGTGTCTCTATGTGGCTTTATTTATGGGTGAATTACTTTAAACAAACAAAAATGACTTGTCAGGATGGCTTCATGTGGAACCTTGCAGGGTATTAACAAAATCTCAGTCACTCCTTTCCTTACTGAACAGTCCTGTACCGTCGGCTTGGCATGTGTAATACTGCCACCCACATTGTGGTTTTTCAGTTTTACTGTGGGGTGTGTTCATTCTCGTGGATCAGCACGGATCGCTTAGCCTGTGTCCCGTCTGAACACTGAAGTGAGGCCCTTCGGAGCCCGCTGTGTCTGGTTCTCCGCCCTCAACCTCCCCTCCAGTAACATCATTGGCAGAAACATCAAGTGTTCATGAAATAGCTGTTAACATTTGCACAGAGTATGTCTTTGATGCAGTATATCTGTTGAAATAATGTTAGAAGCCCATTCTTGGTTCTTGTAACGAATTGATGCATCGTAGTGAGCACATTTATTAGTGTGAAGGTAATTATAATTATGTGCAAATCCCTACATGTGGCTAGCATCGAAATCTACTCTGAATTACTGTTGTTCAGTTCTTATAAAGCCAAACATCTTAAGGACCATGGACCTCTTGCTTTCGAACCTCTAAGTTACTCTCTGAACGTGACCATGTGTGTGTATTTAAAATTTCAAGCCAGTATTGTGACGGTGAGGAAGAAGAAAGTGAATGGGTGCAGAGGTGGAGGTTACAGAGCTGCTTTCTCACGAGCTGCTGTTCCAGCCCCAGGAGGCCCAGCCAGATGTTTCGTTGTACACGCAGTTTTGTCAGTAGTGTTGGCAACAGTATTTCTCTACCTGTGACGGGGACTCTGAGGAGTCGTGGTTGACTCCCGAAGCTTTGTCCCGTTAGGTCACCTCTGGATAAGATGTGAAAAGTGACAGCCTGGAGGTTCTCTGGAATATTTGGATGGAGCTACCTTGTAAGCCTTTATTGTGTCGTCCTTGTTTCTTCCCTCTCGCCAACCAATTTACGGTCATTAAAGGTAGACATAATTTAACCTCAAGCATTCTTGGCCCCGACTCTGATTGACGTGCAATAAGCAGCTACAAGTTTATGGGAAAATATCATCAGATAGTCATGTTATGTTGTGCTGTAATATATTTACAAGTTATGTATTGGATCATTGTTCCGTGGTAAGTCTGCACCAGAGGGGTTCCTGAATTCTCTGAATAGCTGGACACAGCGAAGTGTGTGGATTGGAGCAGCTGTGGTCTGTGCATGTCCATCGTGTGAGTGAAGGATCAGCGGCCATCTTCCTTCTGTTCTGCGTTGTCCTAAAGGACTTTACTTCCGAGCTCACCGGAGAGTCCTAGGGTGTATCCAACAATATGGGAAAGAGAAGCCTTTGAAACTTAACCTGTGAATTGATAATTTGCAAATAAAAGCATTCACTTCTGCTTCCTTTGGAAGAGGTTTTGCTCCACATGTTTGTAAATGTAAATTGATTGCTTAGAATAAGAGCTACATCTTCCACCCACCCTGAGAAAGTTATAAAAAGTTGCCAGAAGTTAACCTTCTGAGTACCTGTAATAGCAATTTATTTACAGCTGATAGATCAAAAGAACATTCTCGTGTCCCCAGTATGTTCTGAAACTATTAACTATGGATCTCATCCTTGGATTTTATCATTGGATTGGCACGAAGGCAATAAAGCTAGCATGGCCTGACTACAGGAAGAGTGAGAGAAAAGGGGCAGACAGTAGGTCGAGACCCCCCTTGTCAGGAGCCTTTTACTCCTGAAATATCACTCATGACACTTGGGAAGTAGATGCTTAGGTGGTTTGCCTGCAGTCCTGGCGCAGTGTGAGTCATCCAACACCAATTCCAGCGTCTCTGGGGCTCAATATTGCCCTGGCTGGTTTGCTTTCAAAGAACATTTCGGTTTCTTTTGTTTGTCTTTTATGGCTAATTATGCTTTATTTAAAATGTGTGCTTTGGGGAAAGCAGGCTAAGGCTCAGCTGGCCGAACATTTCATTTTGGGGATCTGCACCTTCCCACGGACCACTCGAGGCTTTACACTCCTGAAACTGCTATCTCGCAAGTTCTCTTTGACCCTGGAGCAGGCGAGGAAGCGACAGAGCAGCCTCCCACAGCACGCTCAGGCCCGCTTGGTAGACAGCCGGGATGCCACGGCAGCACCTCTGACTTAAGAGTTTTGTTGGAAGCTGTCGGCAGCTCCATCCACCTGGCTTGGGGACTTCACTCCCAGGGGACAGCTGTTCTGCTCTAACCTAGTTCCTTCCTGCAGGCCTATGTAATTGGTGGGATCCGAACAAAAACCACTGCCGCTGAGTTGCTCCCCACTCGTTGAGACCCTGTAGGAGGAATTCCAAGGCGGTAAATCTCTGCAGATGTAGACTGCCACCTCTTCTCCCCCACAGAGCAGCTGCTGAATTCAAGCCATTCATCTTTTTTGTAGCATCTGAGCACTTAACCATTGGGACACCAGGGATCCTTGGTATAATGACTACGGCTGTTCAAAGGGATCTGACCAAAATGAATGGACCCCAAGTTAGAACAACATTGCTTAAGATAAAAAACTTTACATGGGTGGCATCAGGAAGGGCTTGGCTGTGAGCATTAACCTGAGGCAGAACTCTGGATGTTCATAAAACAATTTATTACCTCAGCTCACTGTTTTTAAGAAAGGCGTAATCAGAAGTAACCTCCAAAATCCACACCCAGTCGATAACGTAGTGAACCCACCTGTAGGACTACAGAACAGAAGGGCCCCATAAAGGCAGTAATTTTTTTTAAGACTAGTTCCTTATCTTTTTTTTAATCTTTATTTATTTATTGTGTGTGTGTGTGTGTGTGTACTGTCAAACCGGATCAGACTGGCACAGGAGGCGACCGTTCCCCCCTTCAGCAGAGCATCTGGTGGATCCGAACTGCACACCTCTGGAACTGCAGCGCAGCCTCCCGCCACCAGGCCACCAGAGCTCGCCAAAGGCAGTAATTTTTGTGGAAGGAAGCAGGCAGATCCTTCCTGCAGAGCAGCTGGTGGATTTGAACTTCTGACCTGATGAGCAGTGGAATGCCTTTGCCACAGTGCCACCAGGGTGCCTAAAAAAGAATCAGATAGGGATCGGCCTAAATACTGAACCCAACAGCCCACCCTCGGCCTTGTACATGAGCCAGACACTTGGGAAAGTGTATTGCTTCCCCTCACGGCACTCTGGTACCAGTTTCTCTGTTTGGGGTGAGGGTGCGAAGGTAGACAGGGCAGACCAAGTACCTAAGCGATGGGATAGGGAGCAGGTGGTGAAGGGGGTAAAATGTTCAGTGACTAACCGAGAACTTGGTGGTTGCCCTTGAACTATAAGCCCTGGGATACCCTTCAAGCCTGGAATTCAATTTACTTCTGTTGCTCAACTTTAAGCTAAAAAATAAAACAGGCCTATAAAGTGGACAATAACACCAGAGAAGAATGCACTCTTCAAAACAAAAGGAGGACCAGGGAGAAAGCTAGAAGGCAGGAACTACTAGTGCTGGACGATGGAGAGGTGGGCATGAGTGGCTTTCCAGTCCGGGCTGTGGGAGTGGCCTTTAAGCGGGATGGGAAGATCATGAGCCTGGCTTTGGATGCAGACATCCCCATGCAGCATTCAGCTCGACGACCATCCAGCACGTTTATGGTCAGTGCGAGCACACTTAGCGGCGATGGGCACCGTTTCACCAGGGTCATGTTCTGGAAATCTTGCATCTCAAAAAACAAACCAAAACGCACACCAAAACACCCCCCCCCCCACACACACCCTGAAACGGGATTCGAACCTGTATCCCCAGGAACTCCATTCCAAGGCAACTGCTCACACCAACACACACACACACACACCCT
>NW_006399822.1:3216155-3243044 GCF_000299155.1 Elephantulus edwardii
GGCGGGGCTGCGCGGGGCTGGGGGTGCGGGGACCGCGGGCGCGGGGTCCGTGCGTTCAAAACAGGAGCGCTGCAGGCGCCGTGCTCACTGCGGTCGGCGGTTCGAGCCCAGCCGGCGCTCGGTGGGAGACGGCCCTGCCGATCTGCTCTCGACTGACCGCTTTGGAAGCCCAGTGGGACAGTTCTCGGTCCTGCGGGGTCGCTGCAAGCTGGAATCCACTTGACAGCAGTGAGATGTTCAAAGTGCCCTTTATAAAGCGCTGGGTGCCTCTTGGCACACTCGTAGAAACCCCAGCAGCCCCCTTGGCCCCCAGCCCTTGTCCCTGGACACCTGTGACTTACAGCCTGCCGTGTCCCCTTCCACGCTCTTTTTTTGTGTCTTCCCAGTCGATCTTTATGTGAGATAAACTTTAACTTAGCACGTCGCTCTGTCTTAAGATCCAAACTCCTCTAAATCTAGGTATGCACCAGGAGAGCTTCGGTGGACTTTTGTGGACATCGGACACAAGGACTGTCCACATCTCATATCCCCAGACATACTCTTCTGCGGATTTTTGAAGATGTAGATTTCCCTAAGCCCGGGGCCAGGGGGGCATGTGATTTCTTTTCACTCCCGGACCCCACTGAAACCTGTAGGATTTGAGAGCCCCGCGTTTCCCTGGACCCACATGCCCTACTTAAGACGCATGCAAGTCACCAGCATAATTTCTGTAAGCGTGTCTACCCCGAGTGTTCCATCAAGGCCTCCGAGAACCTGGACCCATAGTCAACACAGGTTAAGTTAAATGTTTGCATAGTGTTTAAGCCCTGAATGACACATCCCAATGCCCAGAGTGGAGCAAAAAGCTCAGGGTGGAATTCTGGAGATGTGCTCCTGGTTGGTGTTAACCACACTTATTACCGGCTTTCCTTTCTGGGCCTCCTTTTGTACATGTTTAGAAATGAAGGGCTTGGAGAAGTGTGAGGAGCCCTGGTGATGCTGTGAGTAAACGCTGGCCTGCTGACCTAAAGGTTGAGGTTCAAACTGACCAGCCACTCCTCTGGAGAAGAACGTATCAGTCCGTTCCCATAAAGAAACAAAAAAACTCCTCAAATCCGTGCTGTCAGGTTGGAACCTACTCAGAGCTGACCCCCCTGCAGTGGGTTTCTGAGGTTGTTAGTCACACATGCGGAGATTGTCCATCTTTCTTCTTTGGAGCTGTAGGTGGAGTGGGCTTTTTGTTAGTCGCTTGTCTCCCCACCTACCAGTGTTTCCATTGTTGTTGCTGGGTGCCTTCGAGTGACTCAGGGCAGCCCTAGGATCCCGTCCATTTCATCTGATTGAGGGTCTTCCTCTCTTCAGCTGACCCTCCACCTTTCCAGGCGTGATGTCCCTCACCAAGGAATCGTGTCTCCTTGCAACGTGCCTGAAGTACGTGAGACAAAAACTTTGTCATCTGCGCCACTTACGAAGCATTCTGACTGACTGTCTCCATGACATATCTGTTTGTTCTTTGGCATTTCATGGGATCTGTACTCTCCTCTAACACTGTCGCTCAGATATTACTATATCTATTAGATCACTATTCTTCTTCTGTCACCCTTATTTACTGTCCAGCTCTCAGATGCATAGTAACCGCCTGAAAACACTATGACCTGCATCAGACCTGTGTCATTGCTCCTCAGGGATTTGTAGTGGTCCCTGACAATAGCCTTGCCCCAAACAGTACATTTCCTGGTCTCTTGACTGCTGGTCTCAAAGGTTTGTTGTGGATCTAAGAACGATGAAATAGTTAACAATTCCAGCCTTTTCTTTCTCTATCATGAGGTTGCTTATTGGTCTTGGGGTGAGGATTTTTTGTCTTATTGATGCAGAGATCCAATCCATACTGCAGGCGTTGATTTTCTGATTCAAGTGCTTCAAGGCCTCACTTTCATCGAGCATGGGTGCTTGATCTGCACAACAGAAGTTGTTGTCTTCCTCTGACCCTGATGCCTCATTTCCTTCATAGAGCCCAGCTTCTAGAATAACTTGCACAGGATTCAGATTGTATAAGTATGGAGGAAGGCTACAACTCTGATGCACCTCTGTCCCAATTTTCAGCCAGGCAGTGTGCCCTTACGCTGTTCAGAAAACAGCTTCTTGGTCTAGGTGTTTATTTTGTATGCACACAGTTAAGTTCCGGGATTCCCATTCTTCCAAGTGTTAGACATAGTTTGTTATGACCCCACTGTTAAGTGCCTTTACATAGTCAATAGTATTTCCATAAAGACAATTAAAAAGATAAACCCGTGGCCTTCAAGGCAATTTGAATTTGCAGCAACCAACCCTCCATTGGTCCCAAGGGTGTAAATACCTAGAGGAGGGCACTGTCCATTTTTCTCCCTGGGAGCAGCTGGTGGATTGAAATGGCTGACCTTTCTGTTAACAGTACAACATGTAAGGCCTCATGCCCCCAGAGCTCCTCCCATAAAGATCCACACCCTTGGAAACGCTAGGGGACAGTCCTGCTGTGGTAGGGTCACTCTCAGTTAATACTGATTTATAGCAGAGCTGGTTTAAAATGAGTCTTCACAAGTTGCATTTCCCTTCCCTGTGGCCTAATCAGTTTACAGGTGCTGCAGAAAACCTTTAACTAGATTTGTTTATCTCTACAATTTCTTTGGGAAATTTAAAATAAAGGAAGGAAGGTACTAAGTTTGGAATACCTCAGATTTATTGTGTGCCATCGATTCGGAAGTGACCCATATTTGCCCCTCCAGGGAGTTTTCAGAGACAGAGAATCACAGGAGAGGAGATTGCCTATTCTCCCACAGAGCACCTGATGGATTCGAACCATGAACCTTCAGGATTGCAGTGCTGCTTCTTACCACTAGGACATCAGTGCTCTCTGCCCCAGGCTTAGTGGTTTAAGATCAGGAAAGGTGTGTTTCAAGGTTACAGCTTCTTAACATAATTATTCAGTCTGTTTGCTGAGCAAATAATCCCAGAAGCAGGGATTATATGAGGAAGACTGGCATTATAATGGGTGGGAGATGTATCAACAGTCTGCATTGTGCAAATGACACACCTTGCTTGAAGAAAGTGAGAAAGATTTGGAGCACTTACTGAAGAAGACCAAAGACTGTAATCTTTATATGGATTACAGCTCAACGTCAAGAAAACAGAAATCCTCACCACGGGACCAGTAGTCACCGTCTTGATAAATGGAGAAAAGATTGGTCAAGGATTTTCTTTTACTTGGATACACAATCAGCACTCATGGTAGTAGCACTAGCCATGAAACCAAATGGTGTATTGCACTGGGCAACTCTGCTTCCAAAGATTTCTTCAGAGTGCTGTAGAACAAGGTTGTCACTTTGAGAACGAAGGTGCGTGTGACCACGGCTGTGCGATTGTCAGTCGCCTCGTATGCATGTCTTCTTGTTGCTGTGTCATCAAGTCAGAATGGACCCCTCGCTGATCCTCCAGCAGATTTTCAGAGGAGTGCATTACGTGAGAGGGCATTGCTCAGGTTTGTCTCGCAGAGCAGCTAGTGGATGACCGTCGTGTGCCTTGGGGTGGGTGATGCAGCTCCTCACCACTGCCCACCCAGAGGGATGAGGTTCAGATCCCGCCAGCTGCTCTGTGGCAAGGAGATGGCAGTGTCCTCCCGTGCAGTGTCCTGCCTCTGAAAACCCACTGGAGGGTCAGCTGTAGGTCCATTACGACTCCATGGTACGTAGCGACAACAGCATACACATGTGAAAATTGGACATGAAATAAGGAGAACAACTTGATTGATGCTTTTGAATTGTGGTGTAGTTAAATCCTGTTGAATACACAGTCTCTCTCACTGCTGTCGAATTGAAACAGACTCACTGCCGACTCTCCAGTGGGTTTTCATCATGGGAGAAGCTTGCCTCTGCTGCTTCTGAGGAGCCACTGGTGGATTTGAACTACCAGAGAGGTGTGGCCTTTGGATTGGCTGCACAACTCCCTGGAAACTATCCCAGCAGAACTCCTCTGATGTCTGTGGACTGCCGGAAGGACAGACAGATCTGTGCAGGGCGAAGGGCGCCTGGAGAATGGCAAAACGTCATCTCTGTACCTTGGGGCCTCCAGAAGGAAGGGTTTTATGCTCAGTGATTGTTGTTCTTAGTGCTCTTGAGTTGAAACAGGCATATAGCTCTGATCCTCCAGTGGCTTTTCAGAAGCTGAATCACACGGGAGGAGACTGCCCATCCTTCCGCAGCAGAGCAGGTGGTGGATTCAAACTGTCTGCCTTTGGATTGTGAGCACAGCTCCTTACCCACGAGGCCACCAGGGCGCCTTAAGTTTGGTAGAGGGCCAGTGAGAAAGAGGCAGAGTGGAGCTGACACAGTGACTTTCCTCATAGGCTCACGTACCGCAGTGATTGTGAGGACGGCCAGGGCTGGCCAGCGTTGTGTTCATTCTCTCTACACAGCGCTGCTCTGAGCCGGAGTGGACGTGATCGCACCTAACAACAGTCACAGCAGCATGCAGGAAGTCGTAGGCAGCACAAGACACAGACCAAGGGCGCTCAGCTGCTGCCCGTGGAGACTTTAGCCTGGATAATTTGTGGGTTGTTTAGATGTGGTGGCAGAGAGAACCGTTGTGGCACAGTGGTTAAAGTGCTCAGCTACAAAAAAGAATGTTGGTGCTTGAACCCATCACCTGCTCCTCAGGAGAAAGCTGTCTGGCTTGGTAAAACTATTATAACCCTTGGAAACTGGGGCAGTTCTCTGTCCTGCAGCGTTGCTCTAGGTCTGAATGAACTTGACAGCAGTTGCTTTATTTGGGTTGGCAGACAGACTATGCTGGGAGAAATGCTTATGAACACACCTTTATTTTAAAACCGCCGAGATCTGGCACTCCTTAAATGTTAGCCTGTTTAACAATGGTAATAGATCCGCGTGTGTAATTAGTCACCAAAGTGGTACATTTGCAGCCGGATTTTAATTGAAATGAATTGTTGCCTTCACAATTTGGAGTCTTCTCCAGAGCTCTTCCCAAAACCAGTTTATTAAAAAGTAGGCTTCCCTGCGTAATTAGATGTTTATAGGGTATTGCAAGTCCACGCCCATCACCTGGACTGGCTTCTTGACTTCTTCCCAGGATTATTGTTGTCGGGATCGACTTTCCCTGTGCACGTTTTCAGTGGGAGAATCTCTACACAGTATGGAGTGGGAGCTGTCAGCTGGGTCCTTTCCTGCACCGCCAACCTTCTTTCATTGTGCTTTGCCTTATTGGGCTTTGTAGATAACAACATTACTACTTTTTAAAAAAATACAAATTGAAAGTTTGTGGCGACCCTGCTTCTAAGGACACTTGCTCCCTTTGTGTCCCTGTGCTCCGTTTTGCTTGTCCTCACAGTGTTTCAAACTTTCCATCATGATGACCCAGTGGTAAGAAGCTGTGCTGCAATACCAAAGACGCGTGGTTTGAATCCACCAGCTGCTCTGCAGGACACGGATGGGCAGTGTCCTCTCCTGTGAGGCAGTAGCCTCTGAAAACTTGCCGGAGGGTCAGCTGTGAGTTGGTTCTGACTGCACAGCAAACAGTGACAACATCATTGCACACATAGTAAACTGCCAAACTAATACCAAACCCATTGCCGTTGACTTTGGTTCTGCCTTGGACAGACCCTCCACTGGAGTTCTACCTCATAGCAGCCCATCCTTCAGAATTTCTAGTCTGTGCTGTCCACCTGGGTCATGCACGATGGCCAGGTCCTTCATGGCACCACCCTGCCATGTGCAAGGCTGGTGCAGGCCCCAGGGCTGAGGATGTAAGCGTCTCTGGGGGCCGCTGCACCAGTTGACAGCGCATGGTGGAGGGCACCCAGAGCGCATAGCCAGACCCTTGGTATGGTGGCCGTAGCTGGTCTCTCCTCTTCCCAATTACAGTCTTGCAGTGCGCATTCTTAGACATAGATTGTAGGCTTTCCATTCATGCCCCTTTGGATGAATGCTTAGGCAAGGGATGAGAAGAGCAGTTAGCCTGCTGTCCTTCCAGGGTGGCCTGAGCCAGAACGCCCTCCCCCCAGGAGTCCCCACCACCCATCTGTGGGACTCACTTGCCCCTTTGTTGTTACAGGCTGTCAGTTATAACTCAAGGTGAACCCTTGACCATCAGACCGGACCCCTGCCCTATCCTGTGCCATCCTCATCTCAACTACTCCAGGCCTCAGTTTTCTCCTCCAGAAAACGTGAGGAATGACTGTGTCTGGAGAGGATTGGGTGACTGAAAACAGTGCCCGCCGCTTGGGCAGCACTCAGTGTAGCTTTCTGTTCTCTTGGATGTTTTAGGTGAAATGTGTGTTCACTTAAAGACCTACTGGTAAATGACCCCCTTTAAATGTTATGAAAGATTTTTATGTTTCCCAGCAACTTACTTTTCTTTCAGTGTTTCCTGAATATTAAGATGTGGGTCGTAGAAACAGGGGAGGTAATTTGTAATTCGTCTTTTTCAGAATGTGTGAGAATTCTCTCGGTTCCTTGGAGTGTAACACTCTGCTGCCGAGTTGATTCCGATCCATCGTGATCCTGTAAGACGGTGGCCCTGTAAGAAGTTTCCAAGTGCCCATAGGGTTCCTGAGGCTCTAAATCTTTATGGGAACAGATTGTCACATATTTCACTCACGTAGCAGCTAAGAGCTTTGAACCACCTACCTTTTGATCAGGGAGTTCCGGTGGCTTGGTGGTGCTCCTCAGGTTTACAGTCAAGGCTATAAATCTTAGTAGGAGCACACTTCATCATCTCTTCAGAATCACTGATGGGTTGAAACTGCAGTCCCTCAGTACGCAGCCCCACACCTCGCCTGCTGTGCCACCAAGGCCCCTTTGAGTATGATCTAGCCCCTGCCTTCTCACTGACTCCTGCTCTCTGCAGCCCTCTGTGAGGTGTCTGAGGCTGTAAGCTCACAGCAGGCTGCCTCGGCATTCTCCTTGGAGTCACTGATAGGCTTGAACCAGTGACCTCTGCATTAGCAGCTGAGCACTTGACTGCTGCACCGCCAGTGCTCCTCCTGTGGGCCACCTAAGTCCTTGAGAAGAATGTCCTCTTTAGAGCTTGGACTTTAGCCCCTTTTGAAATTAAACTTGGGCCCCCAGAGCCCACCAGAGCAGGAAGCTGCCTCCTCAGGTGGCCCTCTCTCCTGGAAGGCATTATACCTCAGAGCACCTCCTTTCAGGGGTGAGTCTGGCACAGAGCAGGTTGGTGGCAGTCCTGGCACAGGGGGTCCTTGTGGAGACCAGCTCACTCCTCGCTTTCCCGAAAGGAATCAGAAGCCTTTTAAATGACCAAACTAGTGGTCTCCTTCTGTTAACTACTCTTCCTTAAGGCATTCTTTCTTGCTGGTTTTCTTTTCATTCCCTCCTCCTACTTGTCCCTCAGAATAGGAAGTGGGACCAAGGGTACTGCCCCTCCCTTTGCTGGAGCTTGCCCAAGATTTAACATGTTTAGAACTTGCCTCTCTGAGCACCTCCCCATCTTCCTCAGCGTGGGCTCCAGACGCTTCGACCTGTCACTTCACCCCCAGCCCCTGGGTCCGGTGCATCAGCAGGGCCTGTCCACTCCACCATCAACAGCCATGATCTGACCCTCTTAACCTCTGGCGTGGCCAGGATGCAAGCTACTGTCTTGTCATACCCACCTTAGCCTTCTGCTTTGTCCCCTTTTGCTGGCCTTGCTCCCTTCCTCCCAGGCACCAGGGGCCCAGCAGCAGTCCCCTTCCCTGCGTGGCAGGCCCCTTCACCTTCGCAGCGTGGCAGGCCCCTTACCTGCACAGCAGGCTTGTGAATCCTCCCTCTCTGGTTCCTAGGGTGCCAGTGCACTTACTGTTGTAGTGTTATTCTTAGTGTTTTGGGTTTTTTACCATTTTTCTTAATTTTTTTAAAGCTACCTTAAAGCTCTGCCCCCCTCCCTCCCCCAGCCAGGTGTGACATAATTAAAAATGAACTAGTGTTTTGTGCTTGTGTTACTTATAACTGAGGCACCCCTTTGGCCCTTTTACCTAACTTGTGTCCCAGGAAAGGTTGGAAAGTCAAGCCCTCCCAGAGGCTCCTCGGAAGAGCAGCCTGACCGTGTCCACGTGAAGAGTCGGCCAGGGCAGACGCTGTGGAGTGCAGTTCTTGTCCGAGATGCATGGGGTCGCTGGCTGCAGCGCAGGCTGAGCTGTGAGCGCTCCCAGTCCGCTGGGCCACAGCTCCTCTGACGGCTTGTGCACTGTCTTTCCTTTTGCAGGTTGAGTGAGAGGAAGCGATCCCTCCGCTGACGCCACTGGACCTTGTCTCCATGGTGCAAATGGAGTACAGGACTCAGTAGTCTTGGCTGAGAGAGGAGCCTGCTGCCCAAGATGGAGAAGAAGCGAAGAAAGAAATGAAAGGCTCTGTCCAGGCCGAGACCACAAAAGGCCATGAAATTTCCCTTTTATTTACGTTGGACAAGACTGCAGGACGGCTGATCAGGAATGTTTCAGCTTCTGGCTGGAACACAAATTAACTTCTAATCAAGGAAGCAAACAGTGTGATTTGAATTTATGCGATTGTCTGACCAGACCTGCTCACGACCATGAAGCTGGTCCACATCTGGCTGCTGCTGCTGGTGGTTTTGCTCTGTGGGAGGAAACATCTGGGCAGCAGACTGGACAAGAGGCCTTTCGAGAAGGGCCCCTGCCCTGGCTGTTCCCATCTGACCCTGAAGGTGGAATTCTCCTCCACTGTGGTGGAATATGGTAACAGTCCGTTTTCAATCTCAGAACCTCCGATTTTCTCAGATTTGCTTTAAATGTTAATGCTTGCCCACCAGCATTCTTGTTCTGCGTTAAATTTCAAATGAGGCCAAGGCCGAGCCCCTGGATGCCAACTTGGCTAACACTGGTTTTCCTGATAGAGCTGAATGAGACAAGGAGTGGGTCTGCTCAGTGGTTTCCCAGGGTTTGGATTCCTGGGACAGGGGTGCTCTTTTTGCTGCAGAGAGTGAGAGACACAGCCAGTGAGTGAACTGTGGTCCACTCTGAGGCTGTGTCACTGTTTTTAGTAAAACGGAGCCAAGCAGTTATTTGCCTGGATTCCTTTTTGAGAAGCTTACAGAAATCTTCTGTCTGTACACACAAACTTCTGTTAACACCTGCTTTTGTAAAAGTAATGCAAACATAGAAGTGAAATCACCGCCATCGAGTGGGGTCCCTGTGTCAGGCCCGAGGCTGTAACTCTTCACGGGCAGTCGCTGCTCATCTTTCCTCCAGGGTGTAGCTCGTGCGTTCAAACCACCGACCTCTTAGTGTCTGAGTTAGAGTGACGTAAGTGAGTTATTGAGGTAAATGTTGACCTGCTACCTGGAAGGCCGGCCTTTGGAGCCCAGCAGCCACCCTGCAGAGGAAGGACGGGGCAGCCTGCTCCTGTTTGCGTTTATGGCCTCAGCAACCCAGTGAGGGGTCGCCTAGCTCGGAACTGACTGGCTGCAGTGGGTTGGGGGTGTTTTAGCCTGTGTGCGGGTGTGGTCAGAGGCCCTGCCATCTGCTGTCCAAGGCCTTGAGTCACATCAGGCCTGGCTCCTCCTCACGTGAGGTTTATAGGATTTCCTCTGAATGACTCTTCCTCAGAAACAGGGACACTTCTGACTCTTGGCACTGCATGGGCGTCGCTTCACATGTTTGATTTGTGGTTGTTGGTTACAGAGTACATTGTGGCCTTCAACGGGTACTTTACCGCCAAGGCTCGGAACTCCTTCATCTCCAGCGCTCTGAGGAGCAGCGAGGTCGACAACTGGAGGATTCTCCCTCGAAGCAACCCATCCAGCGACTACCCCAGTGATTTTGAGGTGATTCAGATCAAAGAGAAGCAGAAGGCGGGGCTGCTGACCCTCGAGGGCCACCCGAACATCAAACGCGTCACCCCCCAGCGCAAAGTCTTCCGCTCCCTCAAGTATGCGGAATGTGAGTGTCGTACCCCTGGCCTCTCTCTCCCCTTCGTGTCCCTGAGTCGTGGAACACATGTCCACACAGACGCCCCTCCCCAGCTCTTGACTGGGAATCACAGACTGGCAGTGTCGAGGGCAAGGACAACAGTGCACACCCGAGCCCCTTGTCTAGTTTCACAGATTTGGAACATTTCCTTGGCAGGAATTTTCTTTCTTTTTAATTGAGGCTTTCTGTTCTAGTGGCGGAAACCCTGAGGTCTTTGGTTGAGAATGGCAGCGACCATCCTGTCTCGGGGCCTTCAAACCTTGAGGGCACCTCTCCACTCCAGCCTTGGGAGCAAATCTGAGTTTCCTTCCTCTCTTGCGTCTTTACTCCTGGCAAGAGGTCTTTTCATTTGCGCTTTTAGAAGGTGTTCGTGGATAGCATCTGCTCTTTTCCTTCTCAGTGCTTCATGACTGTCCACACATGGGCTTTTTAAGTCATGAGCTGGGTATGAAGGGGGCAGGATTCTAATGGTGCCTTGTTTAGCTTGACACTTAGACCTTTCCCCCTTTCTACAACTTGCTCTTGTAAAGGTGGAGTTTACGCTAAAACATAAACTGCACGTTCGTCACTTTCTTCCCAGCCTCTAGATTATCAGGATGCTTCCCCCGATCTGTCGTAAGTCAGGGCAGTGGACTCCTAGTGTTAGGAGTGTGTGCCCTCATTTCTTTTCCTGGGAGGAAAAGGAATGACGTTGTGCCTCATTTTCCCTTTTCCTGTTGTCTAGCAGATCTGAGAGCCGCTGAGGTCTTAGTGTGATAAGGGAAAAAACGTGATGAAACCCAAGTGGAGACAGGTGAGCATTTGCTTCCTGTGATGGCGGGTTCTCAGCTGCTGAGTCCAAGTGGCTCATATCGTCAGGGATGCTTCTGCTGGTTTTTTTGTTTCATGTTGTCTTCTCACCTTAAAAAACAGTGATCTCAAAACAGCCAGGGAGATAAACACAAATCGAGCCCTGTGCAGTGAGCTGAGTAGGTGCGCTGTGCTGTCTCCTTCCTTCTGTGACCTGAAGCACTCTTGAGCACTGGAGGAGATGTGCAGGTGCCGCGTTTCCAGCACAGGCATCGGTCTCAACAGCCCCCTCTGTGCCCTGCTCACGTGTCGTGTGATTGTCTCGGGCATGGCTCCTTGGCATCTCCCACGGAAACTCCGAACCCCATGACTGACCTGGTTCATCCTGTGCCTGCCAGGTGACTCTTTGAGCTTCCGTTTTCCCATCTGTATAGTGGTGGTTCTGACGCATGCATGGCAGTGCGGAGAGTGTTGGAGAAGAGGAAGAAGACCCTCAGCGAGGGACGGACGCTGTGGTCTTCAGCACAGCAGGCTCTGCGGGTGCCGCGGGTCAGGCAGGATTTCCCTCTGATGGTGAGTCACAGCTGACTCGGCATCATGAACCCCAGCAGTAGGGAGTGTTAGCAGTTACACTGCCATCTCAGAGGTACGCAGTTCAAATCCACCAGCTGCCTCACAGGAGAAAGATGGGCAGTCTCCCCTTGTGCAGTTCAGTGCCTCTGAAAAGTGACTGGAGGGTCAGCTGTGGGTCAGTTCTGACTCAGCACACACAACAACGTGGACTGGCTCGGGAGCAGCAGGCTCCTCTGTAAAGATGCAAATGCAGCACCCTCAGTGTGTTTAGGATGATGTGGGGAGCCCTTCGGCTTGTGGTTCCCCTGGCTCTCACTGTTAGGAAGGCTTGCTTTCATTTGGGGTTGAAAGTGCGCTCATACGGGATCCCAGCTGTTACCCTCTCCAGTGGCGCTCCAAGTCAAAGGGAGTCTGTTTTCCGCAGACAGTGTTGGAAGATGCTGTGAGGCTGTCTCTCTTTGATGATTGAAGATGCCGTTGTATCAGCTTTCTCAGTTGTCTCTCTTCAGGCTAATAAAAATCTCCAGTCTCTCCAGCTCTTTGGATACAAGGCTCCTCACCATTTTAATTGGTTCCTTTGAAGATTCTCTACTTGTTCTGAAGAGTGAAGCCTGGTCAGGATGGAGCGCTCCCAGACAGTCTGGTCTGTTGAAGGCAAGCTGACCAGATCCCTCCCTTGTAAATATTGTTCTTGCCTAACTGCCTCCAGTATTGTCCCTGCTATTGGCTTAGCAACAGTCAACACAGGAAGCTTAGTCTGAAGCATTTCAGTTGGGCTGTGTCAATAGTTTTCTCATGGAATGGACTCGAGTGTGTGTTTTTCCAGGTCCTTGTACTCTTAGTGGGTGTAGCCTGGGAGAGCGAGATTAAAACAAGAGTCACATGCATTAGGAACAGACCCAGGAGTATTATGGATGCATCCTTCTAATTTGAGGACTGTTTTGAGATACCGTTTGGTCTTTATGGCATGCATTTTGAAAAGTAAAGGGGAAGACTGCATTTCTTTGACTTTCCATCTCTTCTCTAAGAGCTAACTTATAGACCATAAAATTTATCCTCTTTAGTGTTTGGCAGGATTTTACCAAAGTGTGTAGTTGTGTAATCACCAACAAAGTCAAAAGAAAGAAGAATTCCAGCACACTCCAATTCACTCACACACTCAGGATGTTGCCATTATGTGCCATTGAGTTGCCTGAAACTCAGAACAACCCAGTGTGCATTCGCTCATAGTTCTTTAAAGATGCCCGCATTCTCGAGGGTGAAGTACACACGTTAGAAATATCCGCTGATAACCGTTCTGGGTTATGAGCAGTGGTGGAGGAGGAGCTGAGAGCTGCTGTGTGCCGATTGACCACGTTTCTTGGCTCCGCTTTGTGTGTTAGAAAGCATAGCCCCCAGCAGTGGGCCCAGCCTGCCTTCAGGGGTGAAGTCACTTCTCTGTTTCTGTAGAAGATAGGATCTCAGAGCATGGGGAATGTTTTTAATAATTCCTTCTTTTTTTATACATGTTTGCTTTTTTTCTTTATAGTCATGCAGTGTCATTTCAGAATAAAAGGTGTGCTGTCAGACCAGTAGGGAAAAATTCTATCAAGCAATATAAACTTGGGAAAGGTTCCCCTGATTCTTGGGCAGAGATAAGCATAGTTGTATTCCATAGTCTTTTCCTAGTCTTACGAAGCATTATGATTCGATTCTGGCCGCCTCAGCCTTTTTATTTCTTTATTATACTTCCTCTCTTGAGTACAAGTTGTTAGTAAAAAAGTCAAGGTTTTCTTCAGTTTTAGTGTCATAGTTGGCTGTCTCTCTTAGAGAATATGAGCCCTTCTCCACCTTTTATTGGTTAAAGAATTTGGGGAGAACTCTGAGAATCTTGTGACAGCTGGCCTGTGTCATTAGCACTGGGAAATGCCTTGGAGAGAGGGCGAGAGCCCGGCTGTCCTTGATGCACGGTTTCAGAGGCAGCCGAGTCTGTGTTCAGAACACTGGTCCTTGGTGGGTAGCTGCTGTTGCCAGGTGTCATGGACTCAGCCACGACCCACAGCCCCCTGAGAACTTCACCCTGTCACGTGCCGTCTTCACCATCTCTGCTGCGTGTGAGCTGTAGTTACAGTCGCTGTGGCAGTCCATCTCGTTGAGGATCTTCTCTCTCTCTGACTCGCCACCTTTCCTGGCATGGTGCCTTTTTCCTTTTTCCCTGACAGCATGCCCAGAGTATGTGAGAAGTAGTTTCTCCCCTCAGGAGCACCAGGCTGTACCCGCTCCACGGCAGCCTGTGGGAGAGTCCGGACTCTCTCCCACTGTGATTCAAAAGCATCGGAATAGTTGCAGTCTGACACTTGTCTGCCTTGCCTCTAGCTGAGCCCATTGTGCCCTGCAATGATACCAGATGGAGCCAGAAATGGCAGTCGTCCCGTCCTCTTCGGAGAGCCAGCCTCTCCCTGGGCTCTGGATTCTGGCACGCCACTGGCAGACACTCCAGCAGACGGCTGCTGAGGGCCATCCCTCGGCAGGTCGCCCAGACGCTGCAGGCCGATGTGCTTTGGCAGATGGGGTACACAGGTATGTGCACTAAACTGGGGAAGCAGCCTCACTTCTGGCAGCCAGGAAACGTCTGGCTTGAGTCCTGGAGACTACAGGCCCGTGGTCCGTGTGCCACATCCTTGCCAGCATCCCCTGAGCTGGACGTTGGCACTGGCCCTTGCATCTCTGGGCATCTACCTCTGTGCTGTCATCCCTTCTGTTAGGAGTGTGGGTCCTGACATTTCTCTCCGTCCACACATGTGAGTACACCCCACTCACAGCCAGAGTTGACGGGCAGACCCCCACAGTTCTGTAATTTTCAGGGGAAGGAAGAAAATTCAGGCAGCATAGTTCCTGGGACCTTGAGTTGAGCAATTTTTCAAGTGAGAGTCTTCATATTGACGGAGGAATTTCTGGTCTTGTGTAGTCCACGCATCGTTGAGAGAGTGCGGTGACGAGGCTCCCAGCTCTGTCTCCATCCCGTATCCTTGGCAGGCCCCTCGAAGGAGGGCGTTCTGTGACAAAGCCAGAGTGACCTGTCCCCTCACAGCCGTGCGCTCTTCCCTCCGGACGCAGGTGCCAGCGTCCGCGTGGCTGTCTTTGACACTGGGCTGAGCGAGAAGCATCCGCACTTCAAGAACGTGAAGGAGAGGACCAACTGGACCAACGAGCGGACGCTCGATGACGGTGGGTTGCCCTGACCGGGTGGTGCGCACACTCGAGCTCTGGGACCTAGTCGGCGCAGGCGCGCTGCTTCCCTGAACATGGGCAGCCGTGGTGGTGGCCTTGTTAGGGCTGCCGAGAGCGCATCTACAAGTGGGGCTGCGGGAGAGAAAGGGTGCTTCCCGGGCAGGCGGGCCTCCTGCTGGCGGCAGTGGGCAGCGCGGGGCCCTGAGGCTGAGCCCCAGGAGCTTGTCTGAGGTGCTCTGAGCTGACTGGTCGTCCGCCGTGCATGATGCGTCTCCTTCCTCACGCAGGGCTGGGCCACGGCACGTTTGTGGCTGGTGTGATTGCCAGCATGCGGGAGTGCCAGGGCTTTGCTCCGGACGCGGAGCTCCACATCTTCAGGGTCTTTACCAATAATCAGGTGAGTGACTTTCAGAGACTGATGAATGAGAGACACACACGCCCATTTAAATGCGGCAGGGGTCGACATTGCTGAACTGTATCTTGGTCCTAAAGTGCAGCCCCACCACAGACCCCTGACGGCACTTTTTGTCTGTTTCCTTGCTGGACCTGAGCCGGACTTCCCACTCCCCCTGACACACTTACACCCCCTAGTCCCATGCAGCATGTGGCCTGCCCTTCCCAGACATCAGGACGGGTGGAGCTTTTGTACCACTGGGCTTTTCCAGCATTTGGGGGACCACTTACAGAAAAGGGGGAGTTTCCTGGCATTTGCATAGATGTTTTTGTTCTTGAGTGGTTCATACTAGTTGGGAAATCCCAGAGGGTGGTGTAGTAATGAGGCCCCCTCCCTCTCCTTCCCATGGACAGGGGCCTGGTCCTGTGCGTCTGTCTCCCAGCGGCTCACACGTCATTTCTTAGAAACTGCCTTCTCACAGAACTTTTGCACCTATACAGTGAATATAAACATCTACCTTTTTGTTTCTTTAAGGACTTTACTATTGAGAGTAGGCTTTGGTCTGTGGAGAAATAGCATGGGCATGGCGCGTTCTTGTATCATCCAGCCCCACTTTATTCTGTCCCCACCGGGTGTTCTGTACAGGGGTGTGGTCTGCTGGTCACAGCCCTTGAGCCAGTTCTGCTCCATCCATGTTCACTGAAGTCTGCACTTAGGCTGGTTCGTTCTCTGCGTTGTCCAGGCTTGTGGGTTTTGTCGGATGCAGAACGTTCCGTGTGTATCATTAATGTATTCAATAATATAGCTCCACACCCTTCAGTCTAACTGTTAAAAGGCCTTATTCAAAAAGAATTCTTTATCACTAGACTTACTCCATTTACCCTGTAAATTTAACTCTGAGTTTTTTTTCAGAAAACAATGATAACAGTGACCCCGTGGGTGGGTAGCCCTGCCCGTGGGGCTTCCCAAGGCTGCCCTCGATATGAGAGCAGACCCCCGCTCCTTTTTACTTTCACAGTGACTGGTGGTACGAACCACCAACCCACTGACTAGCAGCCAAGTACCAAGTGGGTGCACCACCAGGGCCTTTTAAATGGATGCTGTTGTTACTGTGTACCATCAAATCGAAACTGACCCATACTTGACCCTCCAGCAAGTTTTCAGGGGCAGTTAATTGCACAGGAGGTGATTGCCCATCCTTCTGCACAGCTGCTGGTGGATTTGAACCGTGTACCTCTGCATTGGCAGTGCAGTTCCTTACCACTAAGCCAAGAGAACTCTTAAATGATGGTGGTGGTGGTGCTGGTTGTTAAGTGCCGTCGAGTCATAGGCGACTCTTACATGTATACACATAGTAATTTGACTGCTACGAAGAGATTAGGAGGACAGGAACATCAAAGAAATACACCAGTGAGGTCACTTGTTAAAAATTAGTCCAACTCGTCCCTCAGTTTGTTGAAGAACAAAGATGACTAGACAGATACTTTAGCCTTATTAAGGACAGGGAACTCTAGTGGCATAATGTGTAGGGAGTGGCCCTGATAACCCCGAGGCTGCTCTGCTCTGGCGGTTCGAATCCACCAGTCAACCCCAGGAAGAAAGATGGGCTGTCTTGTCTCGTGTGATTTACTCAGAAACTGAATAGGTGTCAGGCAGGAGTCTGTTCCAGCTCAGCCACCGTGAGTGAGAGTGGAAGAATCGGGATGTTTACGTGCAGTGTCTCAAGACAGGCCTGGGGCCCGATCCATCAAGGTGTGTGCTGAGATGAGCTGTGATTCAGTGTCGCAGGCTGGCCCCCAGCACAGCTCCCTCTCCGTAGACTTGGAGTTCGTGGGATAGCATCTTTTTTTTCCCTTTTTTTTTTTTCAATTATTTTGTGTGTGTGTGTGTACCGTCAAATCAGATCTGACTGGTACAGGAGGAGATTGTCCCTCCTTCCCCGGCAGAGCATCTGGTGGATTCGAACCCTGTGCCTCTGGGATTGTAGTTGCAGCTCCTTACCACCAGGCCACCAGAGCTCCCCTTGAGATAGCATCTTAAACTTCAGAACGTTGTTTATGGTTGGGGGTTATTTCTGAAATTTAGATTAGTAAACAGTCAAGGCTCAGCTAAGGGAGAAGAGGAAGATTGAATGTAGCCAGTGCCACAGGATTATGTATGCAGAAATAGTCAGATTGGTGTGTGTTTTGTGGTGTTAATTGACAGTAAATATTAAATAAATTGGGGGAAAACAGTAGAGGAAAAAGTAAAAAACACATGTCAAGGGCAGTTCCTTTGAGAGTCTGTGGCGCCCTGAGATACAAAGCTGTGCGTGGCGTGTGGCTGTTTCCTGAGGTGCTGACGGCTCTTGACGATGCACTAGGTGTCCTACACGTCGTGGTTCCTGGATGCCTTCAACTACGCCATCCTGAAGAAGATTGATGTACTCAACCTCAGCATCGGGGGCCCCGACTTCATGGACCACCCCTTCGTCGACAAGGTGGGACCTGTCACCATGCACAGCGACAGTGTGTGCGTGACGCCCACTTCTTTGGGGACACTACTTGGAGAGCTTGGTTTCTGGCTGCTGGGTAGCCCTTCACCCAGACAGGGACAGCTTTCTGACGACAGATGGCCAGTGACGTGAACTTTAGTGGTTTGCTTGTCAGACTGAGCAGATGAGCATCATGAGAAGTGGTGTTTGTAAGCAGCTCCCAGTGCTCTCTGCTTCCTGTCTATTCAAGTGTGCAGTCCCATCTGCGTCCTGCACAGACAGCCGTGTCCCAGCCGTCTGCAGGGGACAGCCCAGTGCTCCGGGCTTGCCTGTAACCACACAGCCGCCTTCATGGGCCCTTCCCTGCCAGTCCTCCCAGTTAGTAGAGAGTGTGGTGTGTGTGTGTGTGTGTGTGTGTGTGTGTGTGTGTGTGCGCACGTGCGCGCGCGCGCAATCAAATAAGATCTGACTGGAACAGGAGGAGCCAGTTGTCATGTTTTATCAGGTGTTCAGTAAAGGTATGTACAGTAAACTAGATTCTCATCGGGCAGTTTTTCAGAAATGGCTCTGTGACCTGATATTTTTTCAGTCTGTCAGCTTTCCCTGTAATTGTGGTGTTTGTTTCGTTTCTGGTACGTTAGTTTCCCGGTCCCCTTAACTTCTCATGTTTGCTTCCGAGTGAGTTGAAAAACCGCGTTGGGCATGGCAGGTCGGCCAGCACCCTCAGCACAGCTCTCTCCCCATGGACATAGGATTTCCAGGATAGGATTTTTACATTCCAGAGCATTACTTGAATTCAACTTATTAAAAAATATTGAGGCTTAAGAAGGGAGGGTGAGGATCGTTGCACAGCTAAAGGATGGACTCTTTTGCACGGGGCTGGCCTTGTTGAACTGGTCCCATCCCGATGTGTGCCTGGGTGAGGTCCGTTAGTGTGCCAGCTGTTAACTTTGTTAAAAGGTGACTTCAGGTGACTTTTGGTTCAAGGTGTAGAGTCCCTCAGGCCTTGGTCTCCGAGTTCTCTGGCCTCAGCTGGTCCATCAGATCTGGACTTTGTAAGAATTTGGAATCAGTTCTGCGTTTCCTCCATCTGTCGCAGCTCATTTATTACGGCCCTGATGAGAACAGCTAGCTGGTCGTGACAGCAGGTCCCGTCTAGTTGATTGGCCTCGGGATTGGTGAGGCCTCGGCCGTGTAGTTTATCAGCCCTGGGGACAGTTTCTTTTCCTCCCAGCTTTGAGAAGTGGTGGATTTGGGGGCTGGTACGTGTGCCTTAAACTTGATGTCTTATCCTAAGTAAGCCCTTGCTGCTTTTGTAGGTGTGGGAGTTAACGGCAAACAACGTCATCATGGTCTCTGCTATTGGCAACGACGGGCCCCTTTATGGGTGAGTAGCTGCAGTGGGACAGCCGTGGGGATGTCTCTTCTTGGACTGAGAGCTTATTTCTGTCTGTCCCCGTCTTTGTTTCTTTCCTCTTTATCTAGACTCCTGGTGACTAAGAAGGGTTGACCGTTCCAACCCACCACCCGGTCTGTGGGAGAAAGATGTCCAGCCTTAGAAACCTTAAAGGGGTTGTTCCGCTCTGCCCTCTGGGGTCGCTGTGAACTGGAATTCACCTCTGTGATCAGGAGATTGGCTTTGGCGGGAACCTTTGCAGAGCAGAAATCAGGACAGCTGTGTGTGGGGAACTCTTGAGTTCACACCCCTCAGCTTCCGTGGTTTCTAACACTAGGCCAACTCTTGTTTTTGTTTAACTTTTTAAACTTTGTTGTAAATTGTCATCTAGAGAGAGACCGGAAGTTTGTAGTCTCCTAGCCTGTTCCTCCCCTGCAGTCTGTCATAGCTGCACGGGTTCTCTGGTGTTTGCTGGGCTCCACTGTATGTGTGAGGCACAGTGAGGCGCAGAGGGAAGTGTGATGCTCCTGCCTTTTTAGAAGGGAGCTGTGGTGGCTTCATGGTAAGGAGCTGCACTGCCACCCTAAAGGCAAGTGGTTTGGATCCACTGACCGCTCTGGGGTGAAGATGGGCAGCCTCCCGTGTCATTTACTGCCTCTGCAAACCTGGAGGGTCAGCTAGGAGTCGATTCCTACTCACTGATGCAGGTCAATCTTTTTAGAAACTTTAAGTCATAAACACAGCAAAACTGACACAGCAGGGAAAGCACGTAAGCAGTTCTTTTTCTGTCAGGGGTTTGAAGCTCGTCTCAGATGAGAGATTAACACGACAGGAAAACGGCAATTTTGACTGTTGTCTTTAGTGGTCATTTCTGCCAGAGACTGGCTAGCCCCTGCTCATAACACTGAGTTCATTACATTTCATTCTTAGCTGGTAAAAAAGAATTGTTGGCACTTAGTGAACAAAAGCCTGGCAGCTTGTGGCCAGAGAGTTTGATACGGGGACCCAGAAGTCGCGCACCGGGGATCGTGTGTAACAGGAGCGAAGACAGGGTGGGGACGCAGCACCTGACCTCACAAAGGGGCGCGGTCCCTGGCAGCAGCGTGCGCGATACCACACCAGTTCCCGGGAGTCAGACGGGCCCTCCGCTCCTGCACCTCCTGCTGCTCTACCACCTGTCTCCCCGCTGTGCTGCTTCTCAGGCCGTTCCCGTGGCCACACGGATCTCACAGAGCCGTGTTTGTGCTTATGAGGTTGACAGCAGGCTACAGCTGCTCCTCACAGCAGCCTCTCGACGGCTCTGTGACCTTCAACCTCACGGCGGAGGTCAGTCGCAGAGCCCTCACCCTCCCAGGCAGGGCCTCAGTCCTTCAGCGAGCTTGGCCAGCGGCTCTGGCTCGAGGAGCAGCAGCCCCCGTCGGCTCTGTCTCACGTCAGTCTGTTTTCTGCTGAGGCTGTGCCTGCGCTCGTGTGGTTCCCTCTGACCGGCGTAGGACACGGGGCCTGTGGACACGTGCTGTGTTCTTTGCTGCTTTTTCTTTACTGGTAATGAGGTTCCCAGTCTCTGCTGTTAAACCTGTTCACCTTAACCTTGGTGGGAGGGGAGAACTGGCCAAGCCCGTGGCGATTGGTTATAGCCACCTCTTTAAGCTTTCCACCCAGTTGCGTGGTGACAGTTAAAGCCAATGGCTAGGAAAGCCATATGAAGCAGGACCCCACATTTTACCAGCAGGCACTTGATTTCTCTCTTCCCTGACTTAGTGGGGTGACATACGTGGAATGAGCACTTAGCCAGCTTACCCTCTGTGAGTGCGCCTCTTGACTCTGATGACTGCACCACATTGTGGGATTGTCACCACTCTCTGCCTCTGTATTTTTCATCTCCTGAAGTACAACTCGGTGTCTCCCCCAGGCCCTGGTGGCCACTGGTGGACTTCTGTGTGTGGGCCTTTCTTTTTTTTTTTTTTTTTTTATATTTTATTAATTTTCATAAACATTTACAGAGATTTTGGGCTTCCACTCATTCATTGTTGCACTATTCTCTCTACCCTCCTCCCAGTTTGTTCTTGTCCAAATGCCACAGTGCTTGTCAAAGCCAGTTCTGATTAATCTTCTTTGTCAGTGTATCCTTTGCCATTCCCTATCACTCCTCCCTGAGAGAGACTTCACCCTGAGTCATAAGGAAAAGGGGACGGCGTATTCTCTTAGCTACTTCCTGCTGAAAAGGGACGCTGTGGGTTTCAGGGTGAAGATCTTCTCTCACTACTCTAAAGGGCCCCTTTGGCAGTAGGAAACACATAGACTATTATGGAGATTGATTTTGGAATTCAGATGCACTCTTATTGATTGTGCTTGGCTGTACATGTACATATCCTTCAAGATGTATCATGGGGGTGTTGCAACCTAGAAGACACAAATTTGACTAACAAGTTATAAGTACATGAGTCCAAAAATTATGGAAAAGTAAAAGAAAAGATTCTTTCATTGTTTTACAAACCCTCCCCCAGGTCCCCTCCACCATGCAGCCCTCGCTCTAGTCTCCTGTGATGACAGAAATACCCAGTTACATCTCTCTTTTAGACGGTTCTCTCCCTCCTCTGCTTCAGTGCAGTATACATTATTGAACCCATCTTACTCAGTGTCTCCCTAACCCCAAGGACAGTCCCATTCTACAACAGTGGCATCATGTAATATTTGTCCTTTTGTGACTGGGATATTTCTGTGTGTGGGCCTTTCCCGTCCTGGTTATTTCACACAAGTGGAATGATCCGCTCCAGGCAATGTTTTCAAGGTGGCCCGGCCCAGAGCACGGGGTCAGCTTCGTCTCTTCGTTGCTGAGTGTGTTCCTTTCTGTGATGTGCCACGTGGAGTGTGTCCCTTATGTGAACTGGCACGTGGACTGCCCCCACCTTTCGGCTGTTGTCCACACTGGCCTACAGGTGTCTGAGTCCTTGCTTTCAGGTCTTTTGAGGGTGTACTTAGAGTGGAATTGTACCGCTTGTTAATGTTATTTTACTTTCTGAGAAACTGCCAAACCATCTTCTGCAGCAACTGCACCATTTTGCTGCAATTCCTGTTAAGCCGTTGGAATCAGTTATTAATTGTCAGAGGTGCATTTTTGGGCAGCGGACCCTGCTCTCGAGGGCTCAGGGGCTGTGGCCTCTCAGGTTGTCCAGCAGCTGACCAGTCAGACTATGGACGGCTTCTCCCTCAGAGTGTGAACGGCTTCGTGGTCATTGCTGCTCTGTAATGCCCTTTGCTAACGGTGCTCATGTGAGGGGGTGCACGGGGTGGCACAGTGGGTGTGCTGTCTCCTCCCGGAGCTCCAGCTCATGGTGTCCACAGCGGGCTGCTCTCTGCCCATGATGCTGTGAGCCTGTGACGTGGCCCCTTTACTGAGGAGAGACACAGGGGACACTCCTGAGCCAACTGGCAAGTCCTGTGAGGTCACAGGATGAGGCATGAATGGCGACAGGACTGAGTCCTCAGTAGGGGCCATTCTCAGCGCCTGGACCAGTGAGAAAGAGAGCCTGCAAGTGGAAGGGGAGGGAACGGCAGGCGTCACAGTGAGAGGAAGGCGTCAGACGCGAGGAGAGGCCAGAGGGTGGCATGTTGCAGGCGGCTATGAGGAGCTGCCACCCCAGAGGCCCCTGCCCAGAAACAGCCGCACGCCATCATGCCTCCCGGGGGTCTTCCCCTCAGGTGGGTGTGCCCTGCAAGTGACCTCTCTTCTCCTGTGTCTGTGTGCCTCGTCCTAGCACTCTCAACAACCCTGCTGACCAGATGGATGTGATTGGAGTCGGGGGCATTGACTTTGAAGACAATATTGCCCGCTTTTCCTCCAGGGGCATGACGACCTGGGTACGTGCTGTCCTCACCTCCTGTGCCTGGGGTGTTTGCAGAGACACAGACGGCCGGTCCCCCTCATAGCGGGGCGCTGGGAGGCTGCTTGGGCTTTCCAGTCTGACTTCCTTTGAGCCTGTCTCTAAAGAACTCCCTGTTAGGTGAGCTGGGTTATGTCAACTTACCCTAGTTAATGGGCAGGTAAGTCCCTCTTCCCTGCTGGCCCTGCTGCTCCCACATGTCACAGTCAACCCTGTCCTCACAGGAGAAGCTGGTCAGGACAGCTTCTGATCTGCACTGCCCTGGGGGAAACGTTCCCAACATAGAACATGCACCGTCAATGTTGGTTTGCCCGCCACTGCCTCCAGCCCAGGTGTTTTTATTGTGCTGTGCTTTCTTAAAAACAAAACAAACAAAAAACCCCAACAACCCAGCAGTGTGAAAAAGAAAGATGTTTCTAATGGTGCTTCTGAAAACACCTCATGGTGAGGGAAGGAGTTGGCAAACACACGTAACAACACGTGCTGTTTGTAGAAATGTGCGTTAGAGTTAGCTGCATGGTGCAGACATAACTCCAGTAGGGTCATAGTTCAGCCACTTGGCATTTGGTCCTGTTGAGAATCCACGGTCCTCTGTCCTCAACCAGGCCATTTGCTGTATTACCGTGAACTTCACAGAGATGGTACCTCTCTGGGGCTGGACCATAATGACCCCCAGGCTCTCCTGTGGTTGCTCACAGCTCTGTCTCTGGTGTGTGATCTGGTGGAAACCTGGCTCCTCTTGTTACAGGAACTGCCAGGGGGTTACGGTCGTGTGAAGCCTGACATCGTCACCTATGGTGCCGGAGTGCGGGGCTCGGGGGTGAAAGGAGGCTGCCGGGCCCTCTCGGGGACCAGCGTGGCTTCTCCCGTGGTAGCAGGTGCTGTCACCTTGCTCGTCAGGTGAGCATTGTTTGGCGGAGATAAACCCCCCCTCTCTGCTGTCAGGATGCGAGGCACGTGTCTGGAGCCTCACTCCTGCCGCCAGGAAGGTCTGTGACGTCCAGCACGTCGGGCCCCATGCTCTTCAGGAGCCAGAGTCCTCTCTCCTGGAAGCCAGCTGGAGGAGGTGCCCAGGTCTACACAGCCACCTTGTAGATCCTGAACCGTGTGGCACTGAGCTGAGCCGAAGCCACGACCACACCTGCTGCTCTTTCATTGATTCCGATGTGACACATTGTCAGGTTTTAACTGTACAGGCAGAGGCTGCCTGTCTGCCTTCCATGCAGTGGCTAATGGATTTGAACCTCCAACCACAGCAAGCATTATTGTTGCTATTATTTTTTTGTTTTTCCTGTTGATTAAGGAGAAGCCCAGCCAGTGGACTGACAGTTGCTACTTCTTTAGCTCAGAGAAGTGTCTCCATCTCACTGGTTGATTCTTTGCCTTGTGGGATTCCGTAGACTCTGGAATAGAGCTTGTGACTCACCCTTAATTTTGCAGCTAACACACTAGTACAGTCTCAGGCGCAGCAGAATAGAATCACAGCCGTCTGATGGATGCGTTGAAGGGTCAGAAAGTTGCTGAGAGATGTCGTTGGAGCTGGCTTCGTGGCTGTGAGCCAGGGCGAGGCTGATCTCGGTGGGCTGGGTTTTGATATCACACACGCACGCTGTGTGGATAGTGTCACTGACTGTGTCCCTGACTTGTCCTGTGTGTGACTTTCTGTCCATCTGCACCCTGATGACAGAATGGAGGAGACTCTTATCCACACGGTCATTTAAACTTCATCCACCAGGGGGACCTCTTACACAGGCTCTGGGTCTGGAAATGGGAGAGTCCATTTGAGAGGGAAGGCCTTTGCTCTTCTGGTGCCTCATTCCTGCTGGAATCCCTGTCTGCTTTTTGCCCTCCGTGTCTGGCCCATCCAGGTCTTCCCCCCTGCCCCTGCCCCCAAGGAACCAGACCTCATATGTCCTTCCAGCCAGTGGGGGGTCAGTGCCATGAGATGGGGAAGCCCATGTCGTGACAGTTTTAGCACAGACATTGTCCCCCTGTAAGTAAGGAGCCCTGGTGGCGCTGTGGGTACAGGCATCTAAATGCTAATCAAAAAATTGGTAGTTCAGATCCACCAGCTGCTTCTGAGGCAGAATGTGAGGCACTCTGCTTCTGTAAAGCTCACAGCTTTGGGGACTCTGCCAGGCAGCTCTGCTCTGCCCTGCAGCATTGCTAGGAGTTGGGATTGACTGGATGGCAGTGGGTGGGACCCCCGTGAACCACTGTCCTAAAGGTACATGGTGGGAAGTCAGACCAGCTCAGTAGTGGGCGCTCCCCTAGGCTGGAAGGCCCTCCTAGGCTAGACGGCCCCCCTAGGCTGGAAGGCCCCCCTAGGCTGAATCCCTGCCTGCACCTGCTAGCATGGGTCTGATCTGATGTTCGTGTTCTAATAAGAGAAGATAATTGAACCTGTGACTCTCTGCCTCCAGCACAGTCCAGAAACGGGAGCTGGTAAACCCGGCCAGCGTGAAGCAGGCCCTCATCGCGTCCGCCCGCAGGCTTCCTGGCGTCAACATGTTCGAGCAGGGTCATGGCAAGCTGGACCTTCTGAGAGCCTACCAGATCCTCAACAGCTACAGGCCCCAGGCCAGGTCAGTTCAGTTCCCTCCCCCACTGGCCATGCTTGGCTACCAGCTCTGCACAGAGTTAACCTGTGGACAGAGCTGAGCTGACTGCATGCCAAGTCCATGGGAGTCCTCAGCCAAGAATGATAGCCAGGGATCAGAGCCACGCTGACCATGTGCTCAGGGCATGGGCGGCCTCAGCCAGAGTGTGAACCCGCAGACAGAGCCGCACTGACCAAGCGTACCCTGGGTCACCTGTCCTGGGAGAGCTCTTCTCTGCCGCTCTGTTGGATTCTTAGCCCACGGGAGCCTTTTGTTTTTAATAACAGAGGAGTGAGAGAATTTCCTTTGAATTTTTGCTTCAGAAGTTAGATTTATAAACCAACACCACCAGAGCTCCTTTTAATTGATATCAGGCTTTTATTTTCCTTTATCTGTCCTGGTGATGCGTTTTGATAATTAGGTGAAGGTGCTGTATTAGCTGAGACCCTGTAGAAGGAGTCATTGCCAGAGAGATGGGCTTGCCTCAGTGAGAGGTGTGTGTGACTGAGGGCACGGGGGTCCCTGGGAAGGGCAAGTGGGGACTGGGGCTGTGACTGGGCCCAGCACCTGTGAGAAGAGGAGTAGGGAAGAAGGCTTGGGGAGGAAGACTCTTCAACCCTGACTTCTTGCTGAGACCATTTCCGTTCAGGTAGAGCCTCTGCCCTCAGGCCCGTTAGGAGAACTATGCCCTGCGAGCTGGACCTGCCCTGTCCCCACCCCCGTGCTCAGACATGGACTGGAGCCGCCTGCGGACCAGGCATGCAATTCTCTCCTCAGCCTCACGGGGTTGAGTCACGCTGCGTTCCGCGGTGCTGAGTTCTGTACTCTCTTCCACGGCACAGTTAGGTTCCCTTGCCAGGGTTCCCCAAAGACTGGCCCTGGGGCTGAGCAGCACGGAGAGCAGCCCAAGCTTGGTGCGCAGACCCCAGCCCAGGCGACGGGGACAGTCAGGTCCAGTTGCTTTGCTGCAAGACTAAGTGCCATGCTGCCTCCATCCTGTTTTTCAGCTTGAGCCCCAGCTACATCGACCTGACCGAGTGCCCTTACATGTGGCCCTACTGCTCCCAGCCCATCTACTATGGAGGGATGCCCACGATCGTCAACGTCACCATCCTCAACGGCATGGGGGTCACCGGCAGGATCGTCGACAAGGTGACACTTCTCCTCACGTTGAAATGAGCGTGGGGAACGTGGCCAGTCACAGGGTGTTTGCTCTGCGTCCTTTCCAAAACAGAGCTCACCCTCATTGACCTCGGCATGTTCAGAATTCGAGGACAATTTCTTTCCCACCATCCTATTGCCCACCGGTAACTCCAGGCCTTAGCGTTGGCCAGTAGGTCTTGCCTTGGAATGTTTGTACTTTTTCCCTTTGGATTTGCCGTGTAAACGTTATCACAACAGTGAAGGACAGAGGAAAGAATGGAAGAGGCCTTCCCAGCCTTGGCGAGCAGACAGCCACTCTTCCAGCTCTTTCTGAAACACACAGCTTATGTTACCTTTGTGACTTGACAGTTATCTTTTGTAGTTGTTTTGTTGTTGTTGTTTAATGCCGTCAAGTCGTAGACGACTCATAGCGACCCTGTGAACGAACAGCCTGATCACTGTTTGTACATAGAGTTTC
>NW_006399822.1:3243414-3250161 GCF_000299155.1 Elephantulus edwardii
AGACGACTCATAGCGACCCTATGAACGAACGGCCTGAGCACTGTTCGTACATAGAGTTTCCGGAGGCAAGCCATTTCAGAAGTGGATGCCGCTCCTGCTTCCAGGCTTGATTTAATCGGGAAGCTCCAGCCAACACTGTCCACCATGGGTGCCCCTTATCTTTTGTAGTAGTCAGTAAATTGTAAATGTTTTAAAATGCAGCCACAGACACAGCACAGATCGACATGATCTGTTGGCGGTTGTACCTGTTTGGACAACAGGTGGTTTTCAGCTCTTTGGTGGTGACTGTTTCATTGAGTGTCTTTGCAGGTTCAGTTCTCCTTCCCCCTGTATTGTTTCACTGCCGTAGAGCCCTGGTGTGCCCCCCTCCCCAGGCGCGTTACTGTGAGGCCTCCACTCTCCGTCCAGGGGAGTTACGTGTTGCTGGACAGCGTAGGGGTACTGAGTGTGGTCCCCTGGGAGGCGTGTTACTGTGGCATCTCCACTCGGTGTCCAGGGGAGTTATGTGACTGGACAGCGCGGGACGGGGTACTGGGCGTTGCCTCCTCCCCTGCGAGGCACATTACTGTGACCCCCTCCACTTGCTGTCCAGTGGACAGCGTGGGGGGACTGGGTGGACTCCTCTGTGCCTGTATCAGACAGGACAACATCTTTATTTTTAAATTCTTCGAGTCTTTAAGTTGGGGTATAATTCACATGCTGTGGGAATCACTCATTTGAAGGGCCCGGGCTAGTGGGTTGTGGTGTCTTCATGAAGCCATGCAGCCGTCCTGCCATCTGATTTCAGGATGTTCTCACCCCACCACCTCCCATTGCACCTGGCCCGTGTCCAGGACCCCAGTGCTTAGATTTCATAGGACTGAACTGCGGAGGTGGGCTGTACCTGGCTGCTTTCCCTCGGCCTTTCAGCGTCCCGTGACACTGTCTATGTGACCTACCTCATTCCTGCAAGTGTCGGTACAGTGCTGCAGCGTTGAGCCGCTGACTGAACGTCGATGGTTCAAACCTCCAACCCGTCCATGACAGAAAGGACAGGGGTCACAGCCTGGGATACTGGGGGGTGGCTCTGAGTAGACCTGATGATATACATGGCTACTAGACTCACCCCTGCAGCTCACTCCTGGTATGTGCCCAGGAGCCCTGCTTGTGTAGTGCGTGTCCGGCTGCTAAATGAAAGGTCAGCTGTAAAGATTTACCACCTCAAATGCCCAGGGTGGGGTGCTGTCAGTCAGCACGGACCTGTGGGCAGTGGGGTGGCTTTAGGCTTGGTGGGTGCGTGCCCTAGGAGTGCTGCTAGCACCATGGTTAAGCCTGCAGTTGCAAATCAGAAGGTTAATAGTTCAGACCCAGCAGCTGCCCTGCTTCATCTATGGAGATGAGACCTTGACCATGGGGCCAGCCTGCTCAGTCCTGTAGCAGTGTGAGTCAGCGTGGGCTGAATGGTCCCGGGGAATATCCCTCTGTGTACATGTCACATTCTCTTTATCAAGACGTGTTGATAGACATTTTGGAACATCACCTACCAGTTAGAGAAGTAAAAGCAATTTCCTTTTTCATTGGCATTTAACGTTTGTGTGTTGTGTGTGTGAGGTCGTCGCCTTCAGGTTTGTTTACAAGTCGTATTTCCTCTTGTGTGAAAATCTTTTTCTATCCTTGCCCTGTTTTCCTGCTGAAGCATGGGTCTCCCTGTCTATCAGGTTCTGTTGGTCTCATTGAGAGCCTTCTCTAGGTCATGGCCCTCATGGCCCTTTGCTCTCAGTTCTGGTGGTGCCTTAAAAGCTTTTCTTTTGTTGTAGGAAAGTTTGGCCTTTTTATGTAGTTGGCTTTCCTCATCTGTTTGATTGTTCCAAAGGTTATAAACTTGTTCCTCAGTTCTGTTTTCCGCTGGCTTTTCTTTGTATGCTTGTTGGATATGAAATTCTTTCATCCTTGACAGATGGTGTGAGAGATGGGCAGAAGCTGTGAGCCAGAGGCCCCCAGGATGTGAGGCCTGGAAGCATCTTCTCAGATGGCTCTATCCTGTACTCCGCCCGTTGGCATGTCCTTCCTGTGGAGAACTGTAGCGCCTGATGGGTTGGAGGTGTCACAAGAGCCCAGCTGTCCGAGCTCCTGCTCTCATTCCCGGCGGCCGTGGGCCAGGCCTAGCAGCACTTCTGCCTGCCCGTCTCTAGCCCGCCTGTCTCTAGCTGCAGTGTTTGCCTGGGGATGGTTTACATCTGTGTTTGCATCCTGCACTTCCATTTCATATGATTCTTTCCATTTATAACATGTCTCAGATCTTGCAGTTAATGTGAGTTCTCAAATCAGATACACGTTCTCTCCCCAGCATATGTGCCCCCCTATCCATCCTCGCGGTTCTTTTTCATTGAGAAGAATCATCCCCACACACTAGGAGGCCCACAGTCAGAAAGTATGGTGTGCAGACAGCTCTAGGGGACCATCCTCCACCGGCTGTGTCCATGCCTGCTTGTCCAAGTCCCCGAACGGGTCACTTTGGAGTATGTAACAGAACCTTTCTGGAGCACAGCTGTAGCTTGTGGAGGGGTCAGGTGGGTTCCAGACACCGCGTCTGAGCCCGCTACCCTCTGTCCCCTACAGCCTGACTGGCAGCCGTATTTGCCACAGAATGGAGACAACATCGAAGTGGCTTTCTCTTACTCCCCGGTGCTGTGGCCTTGGTCCGGCTACCTGGCCATTTCCATTTCTGTCACCAAGAAAGCGGCTTCCTGGGAGGGCATCGCTCAGGGCCATGTCATGATCACCGTGTCCTCGCCAGCAGAGATGGAGGTGAGTGTGTGCCAGGCCTCTTCCTCGTGCCCTTTCCTGGCACCTGCTGGGCCTGGCCAGGTGCACTTGACCAGCTGGTAGTCCTGATAGTGGGAGCCTGCGGCCGGGAAGATCAGCCAGCTGCCCAGGGAGTGAGGGTCAGGCTTCCTCAGCTGTTGCCGAGCAGCGGCAGAGAGGACGGGAGGAGTGGTGGGAGCCAGCCCGCTCGGTGGCTTTCCAGGACCGAGTGCTGTACGTTGTTGGTCCCTATCCTCTCCGTATAGCAGTCTGAAGGGGGCTAGCTGTGACCCTTGACGCTGTCCCTTCATGCCTGGGTTGCTATTGGAAGTTCTGCCTGCAGAATGTTTTGATTAGATTGATAAACAGGGGACCTCGTAAGAGCAGGGTCCCTGGGCACTGCTCGGTGCACATGGGCCTTTGAAGGTGGCTCTTTCTGCCAGGCCAAGAGCGGCGCGGAGCAGACCTCCACCGTGAAGCTGCCCATCAAGGTGAGGATCATCCCCACCCCCCCACGGAGCAAGCGCGTGCTCTGGGACCAGTACCACAACCTCCGCTACCCGCCCGGCTACTTCCCCAGGGACAACCTGCGCATGAAGAATGACCCCCTGGACTGGTGAGCAGGCACAGTGGGCACGAGGGCTCTCGGCGGCGTGGGCACGGGCTTGGTTCTCTGCCCCACCTGGTTGGCCTAGCACCTGTGTTCTCACGCTGTCAGGCGTGGCTGGTTTCTGGAGGTTGACCCGCCATGCTCCAGCCAGCTGCACACAGACCGTTCTCCCGCTGTTTCCCCCTGGCCTTGTCTTTCTGGGGCCTGTGCCCTGCACCGGGTTTCCTCCCAGCAGCCCTTCTCACGCCCATGGAAAGTGGGTCGGAGAGCCCAGCCGACCAAACTGTGCAGACCTCCGCCCTGACCTCCCCAGAGAAGCCTTTCTCATGGCCAGCAGTGGTTACGTGTGGGCTGTGCTTTGCTGCTTTCAGGAATGGCGACCACATCCACACCAACTTCAGGGACATGTACCAGCACTTGAGAAGTATGGGCTACTTTGTCGAGGTCCTTGGCTCACCCTTCACGTGCTTCGATGCCAGTCAGTACGGTGAGCAGCGGTGCGGCCCTGCAGTGTGCCCTGGCCGACGCTGGTGGTATTCACAGCGGTCATGCCGTCTACATGACAGGCAGCATGTGGCCGCTTGTGGAGGGGGGGCCAGAGAAGGCATTAGATCAGACCTCCTGCTCCTCGGTCTTCTGGGGGTTGGGGTGTCTACCTGAGACCTGAGCTCCAGACCACTCAGGGACAGGGACATTTGTGCTCTCAGAAAAATGAAAAGCTCCTGCGCTGTGCTTTGTTCCAAGTAGTGGGAATTGTTCTCAGTGAGACATCACTTAAGAACACTGGGCCTCCTCAGGCCTCCATGCTGAAGGAGTGGAGGAGCCAGCTGGTCCCTGTGCATCCGAGGCCCTCGCCTGTATTTTCACCACCTTTTCCAGTGGTAGCAAAGTGCTGGTGGTGCTGTGGGCTGAGCAGTGGACTGCTAGTTGAAGGGTCATTCTACAGGAGGAAGACGAGGCTGCTCCCCTCAGATGGAAGCCTCGGGGGCCCCTCTGTCCTGCAGAGCGCTCTGAGGTGACACTGACCTGAGAGCAGAATGTTCAAGGTTTTGAGTTTCACAAATGGAGCGATCAGGAGCCAGGAGCCTGCGAGGCTTGTCCCCAGGAAGAGACACGCAGAGATGGCCATTCTCAGACCGTCACTTTGTCCTCCAGGAACGCTGCTGATGGTGGACAGCGAGGAGGAGTACTTCCCCGAGGAGATTGCCAAACTGAGGAGGGACGTGGAGCACGGGCTCTCGCTCATTGTCGTCAGTGACTGGTACAACGCCTCGGTCATGAGAAAAGTCAAGTTTTACGATGAAAACACAAGGTACTGCCCAGTGTTCCCGTTTGGATCCACGGTCTAACGTAGAGGCATTATCTACCCAGCAGTACGATTGTTGGACTTGCTGGTGGTCGTGGCAGCTGTGAAAGTCACGTTCAGAAAGCTGGATCAGGAAAGGCTCTCTCCGTCTAGTGCGTGTGTTCTAGAAGGATGCCCTAAGGCCTGCTCTGCAAAGCCAGCAGACATGCTCATTGCCACTGAGTGTTCATGTAGAGAAGGCAGCGTCTTTCCTTGTGGGTCTTCAGATCCTTTAGCTTTACACTCTGTTGTTTTTGTCTTCCCATCTCTTACTGCGCCTGTACAAGCTCTAATGACATAAAGGAACTGCCTAATCCTGTAAATAAAATGGTACAGCTTTAAAAATCGGGTAGAAGAACCTTCCAGTAGGTTCAGTATTGGCCCAGGAATCCCACTGTAATGCAGGCAGGCCCGGGCTGCCAACAGTTGACCTCTTGACGTCTCCTATTGGGAGTTCAAAGCATGCCAGCCAGGCGCCATCTTTGATTGGGGCGTTGCTGTTTGGAAGTTCAGCTGCTCCCCGGTAGAAAGCTGGGCCTTCTCTTGTGTAGTTTAATGCCTTGAAAACCTACTGGCAGGTCCGCTGTGAGTCCGTTCTGACCCAGTGGTACATGATGGGAGCTTTACTGTTGGGTAAATTTGCCCTCACTTTGAAATGGCTGGACCAAGCACTGTTGGTGCCATGGATTCAGTGCCCACTCTTAGTGACCCCTCTGTAGAACAGACGGAGCAGTGCTTGTTCTCGCACTGTGCTCACCAAGTCGTGCCATGACGAGGACGTCTGACCTTCTCTTGCACTTGCGTCAGGTCTCGCAGGACTGGATGTGCCTGTTCTAACTCCTACTGATTCTTGATGAGCCTGGAAAGCGTTCGCAGCCCGGGCCTTCCCGTGTAGGACCGTTATACCGGGACTTTGCACAGTCTCCGAGTTTTACTTTGATGCCTTGGTTTCCCACCCCCTGTCCTCCCCTCCTTTCTAATCTGGGGAAAGCGGTCCTGGGGGGACTTCAGTCAAGGGTGGACTTGCGTTTCCCAAGCACTGTCCCTTAGCTCTGCACACTGATTGCGGTGTTCATGGGTGCAGTGGCCTCCCCTGCAGCCTTGGTGTGGGCAGTGGTGGTGGTTCTCTGGAGGCTCAGGCCCACACCTCTTCCTTCCTCACAGACAGTGGTGGATGCCCGACACGGGGGGTGCCAACGTCCCTGCCCTCAACGAGCTGCTTTCGGTCTGGAACATGGCCTTCAGTGACGGCCTGTACGAGGGGGACTTCACCTTGGCAAACCATGAGAGTAAGCGTCTGTGTCAACTCCTAGTCCTGTGCGTGCAGAGTTGGGGGGGTGGGGACTTGTAACACAGAGACATGACTCCCGAGTCAGCGTGCTATGTGGGGGGCATGACAGCGTTTTCAGGAAGGTTCTGTGAAGTGCTGTGTCAGCACGTTAGTTCTGGCCGGGTTTGGAACGAAATTGATGTCTACAAGCCTTCCTCGTTTTGATACCATCTCTAGCATGGTCCACATACCATGTTCTCCGTAGTGAATAACTCACAGCTGCTTCTTGTTTGTAATGTTCGGTTGGTGGAGGCCTCTGTAGGAAAGAAGCTTCTCGCGGGAGTTTCTGGAACCACACCTGAGTGTTGTTAGTGGTGATTGCGCTCACCCTGGTGTGGGTGGGTGGTTCCATGTCTGACAGCTCCATTCAGAAACCTGTGTTACTGTTGTTTTTTTATTAAAAACCCTTTGCACTGTAAGGCAATCGCTCATACTGAATTGTGACAAGGCAGTGGCCACTCTGAAGAGTGAAAAAAATGTGTTGAAAGCGCTACCAGTTGTAAAGAAAGCCTACTGGGTCAAGCTGGGCTCTGAACACGAGTGTTGAGTGTGCCGTGGCCCCTGACACCCACATCTCTGCCTCCCTAGTGTATTACGCCTCTGGCTGCAGCATCGCCAAGTTCCCAGAAGATGGCGTTGTCATCATGCAGACCTTTAAGGACCAAGGTACTGGGGCTG
>NW_006399822.1:3250381-3281427 GCF_000299155.1 Elephantulus edwardii
GGGTGGGCCTTGGACCAGTGTGACACGGGGCTGCTTGGGGGTCTGAGCGTGGGTCTGGTCAGGATGTGACTCGGGGGCTCTGAGGTGGGTCTTGTCTCTGTGTAACACACATGTTGAGTATCATCCACCAGCGGGAACATTTACTCTCCCAGAGCGGATGCTGTGATGGTCTTCAGCAGTTTTCATTCTCACAGCCATGCAACCTACACTATGCCTGATTCCAGAATATTCTCACCACCATACAAAGAAACCCTACACAACTCACTCTTCCTGTTGAAAATTGGTATTTTGTATTTGGAGCAAGAGGCCTGTCTTGAGGTTGACGTTTCTGTAATTGGAAATTCAGACAGTCTTAGTGAGGACAGCAGGGTCAGGCTCACTTGCTTGTCTATTTGTGACACCATCTATATCGGGGTCTCCACAGCCTGTCATGCCTGTGAGGGGTCTTTCTCTGTCACCAGACCCTATCAGTCAGTGCTCTGAGGGGCATGTTAATGTTAGGAACTTCAGTGCCCGTGTTGTCCCTGGTCACCCGGCACATGATTGATTCTGAAATCACCATCTCACCATTGTTGGCACTGGGGCCACTGAGGGTAAGAGCAGGGGCTCCTCGTGGTATGAGGCACTCGATGGTTCACTTCCTTGGGAGTCAGGAATCAAGTAAGATTTAGATGCTCCACTAAAAAACCTTCTGCATGAGACCAGAAGGTCGCAGTCGTTTTCTGAAGCAGAGATGAGGGAGAAGAGGCTGAGGCAGCAGGGCTGTCATTGCTGATGTCAGATGTCCTGGCCGGAAGCAGAGAATCCCAGAAGAATGTCTGTCTGTGTTTAGTGACTGTGCAGAGGCTTCTGACTGTGTGGATCATAACAAATAGTAGCTGGCAGTGGGAAGAATGGGAATCCCAAAACACTTGAACGTGCTCATGGGAAACCAGGAAGCTATTGTCTGAACAGAGTAAGGGAATACTGCTTAGTTTAAAATCAAGATAGCTGCGTGTCAGGGTTGTGTCCTTTCTCCATATCTGTTCAATTTTTGTGCTGAGTAAATCTTTTAAGATGCTGAACTCTATGAAGAATGTGGAGTAGGGATTGAAAGCGGACTCATCAACATCCTGCTTTATGCACATGACACCACTTTGATTTCAAAAAAGAGGAGGACTTGAACTGCTTGTACGGAAGATTGAAGTCTAGTCTTCACTATGGCTTGCATCTCAGTGTCAGGAAGACAGAAAGCCTCACCACAGGACCAGTAATCAACATCATGACAGCTAGAGAGGAGTGAAATCATCAACAGTTTTATCTTAATAGGATCCACAATCAGCGCCCTTGGTATTAGGAGATCAGGAGACATACTGCTTTGGGAAAGTCTGCTGCCAGCGACCTCTCCATATTACTGAGGAACAGCGATGTCAGTTTGAGGACTAAGGTGTGCCTGATGCAGGCCATGGTCCTTTAAGTCAGTGCTGTGCATCTAAGAGCTAGACCGTGAGTAAGGATGCAAAAGAACTGGTGCTTTCGAGCATTCGAGTACCAGGATCCCTTGACTGCCGAAAGGACAAACAGGTGAATCTTGAAGAAAGTACAGCCCGAATGCTCCTTGGAGGCGAGAGCGGCACAACGTCCTCTCACAGGCCTTGAACGTGTTACGAGAGACTCTTCCTTGGAAAGAGGTGCCATGCTTGGGAGGACAGGGGGTCAGTGAAAGAGAGGAAGACCTCGATGAGGTGGACTGACAGTGACCGCAGCAGTGAGCCCGCGTGTGTGTGGGGTTCAGCTCTGTTCTTCATAGGTTGCTGAGATTTGTACTCGGCTCAATGATGCTTAACAACAGCAACGAAGCAGAGATGAGAAGTTGGGGAGGTGGGAAGCTAGAGCCAGGAGCAGAGCAACCAGGAGACGCTCAGGACTCTTGTGCGGACTGGATTCTTCTCACCTGTTCTTCCTGTCGATTTCTAGCTTCATAGTTTTGTGACCAAAACCTGGTGAAAGAGAATGAGGAGACATTGTAGAAAATGCAGTGAATGCCAGTCACCAAACAATTTATATACAGGTTGCTATAGGGGAGCCTCATTTGTTATGTAAATTTTTAGTGTTCACTGAAAATACAATAGAGTATTCTTGCGGGTTTGTTTTGTTTTCTGTAACATAACAGCACAGGAAAAGCTTGTTGTTATGTTAATGTGAACTGGTAAATAAACAGTTGATTATATTCATGTGAATTCTCTGTAAGAACATTAAGAATTTGAACTCTAAAGGATTACAGAGACTTAGAATAGAAATAGGTCTTTAAGAGGCTGAGACTGAGAATTTTCAAACTAAGAATTAAATGAGGATTTAGTTTTAAAATGAGATAAATGTCTCACTAAGGGGGGGAAGAACCGCTAGAAGGATTCATACATTATGCTTGTGTTTTATCGCAGCCTGAAATAAAAAATTCATTCCCTAGAAATCCTGTAAAGTGGTGGCTGCTTTTTCTTTCATAAAAGAGTTTGAAATAAAAATAAAAAGGGTTTGCAGTCCCAGCACTGCAGTGGAAAGGCCCGACCTCTACCCCCTGGGCTGTACCTGAGTGTGGCACTGAGACAGCAGCAACCCTGCTCTTTTGGGGCACAGAGTAGGAATTTGGTGCAGAATTGTCTGGAGCAGAGCCACAGCAAGGCCATCTCGCTGTTGGCTCCCCTCCGTCCAAAGGAAGTCTCTTCTGTTCTCGGGGTTCTGAGGGGAACTCTCCAGAGCACGTGGCCAAAGCCCTTCTGATAGCCAGACACTAAAACAGAGCCTTCATTGCCGTCAAGTTGGAGCTGACTCCCTGCCGGCCGTCCAGCAGGTCCCTGTGGCTGGACACTGAGCAGGAGGAGATGCCTCTTTCCCCCACAGAGCTGCTGGTTTAAACCGCCCTGGAGGCTCAGTGCCGGGGTTGCAGCACAGCCCCCTGTAGACCATGCCCACACGGTACTCTGCTGGTTCTTGTCTGGGGGACAATGCTCTGACTGTAGGAAGAGATGCTGAGCGTTGCTGCCCTCAGCCCCCACTCGTGGTGACCCCTGCCCCACTGAAGTCTCTAACCTGAATTGCCATTTATTTGGGCTCCAGAGGCTCTGCTGTGGGACGTGTGTGCGGGGTGTGTGTGTGTGTGTGTGTGTGTGTGTGTGTGTGTGTGTGCAGCAGGTGGTACACCTATCAGAATTCCATAGTCCTGTCTCATCTGTGTAAACAGTGTTACTGAGTCAGCTTGACTGCACTTAAGAACAGCACAGCCCCCTGAGCGCTCTGTGACCACACCAGAAACCCCAGTGTCTGTCCACACAGCTTTGTCCTGGGGAGCTCTTTTCTGGGGTGAAGCACTCACAGTGTAGTAAGAGCAGATGAGAACTTGTTTGATTTTTCTTATGAAAAAGGCAACGAGGCAGTATTAGGCTTCTGGACAAATATGTACCTCCATGTCAGTTGAAATTGGAAGAGGTTGGAATTGTGAACTTTCCTAAAACCCAGATGATGTCACGGAAGAGAGTGTTTTCCGATCCTGAAAGTTTGTCTTTTGCTAGCGTGCCAGGTGTGGTGTGACTTCGTCCCTGTTAGGGACCCTGGAGCGTGTTGACAGCTCTTGCCGCCCTCTCGGCTCCTGTGTTCCGTCAGGGTTGGAGGTGTTGAAGCAGGAGACGGCGGTGGTGGAGAACGTCCCCATTCTGGGCCTCTATCAGACTCCAGCTGAGGGCGGTGGCCGAATTGTGCTGTACGGAGACTCTAACTGCCTGGATGACAGTCACCGGCAGAAAGGTGAGGAAAGGCCTTGTCCCCGTCCTGAGAAGACCCTCACCAAGGGAGCTGAGCAAACGGGGACAGCCCAGTTCTTCATCTGCTGGGAGGTTTTTGACCCACGTCTAAGCCTGGACATATGTAGAAAGCAAAATGAAAAGATTTTGGCATATTCGATTCTGCCTCCTCCCTCCCAAGTCCAGAGGCGCTGAGATTCCAGCCCTGCAGTGGAAAGGCCAGACCTTTACAGACAGACAGACAGACACACACACCACCACCACCACCACCACCACCACCACCACCGTCCTCGTGCCTCAGGGCCTCAAAGAGGGGCTGGAGAGATTGGCCTCAGCAGGCTGCCCATGCGCTCACTCCTCCCTGCTCTCTTCCTCCTCCTCCCTCTCACACTCTTCCCTTCTCCCCTTCTCTCTTCTCCCCTCCCTTCCCCCTTCCCTCTTCCCTGCCTCTCACTTTCTCCCCTTCCACCTTCTCTCCTTCCCCCCAGCTCCTCTCTCTTCCTCTTCCTCCTATTTTTCCTTCCTCTCTCTTCTCTCATCTTCCCTCCTCCCTCTACCTTCTCACCCTTCCTCCAGCCCCTCTCCTTCCCTCCTCCCTGCTCCTCCCTCTTCATCCACCTCCTGCCTCCCTCTCCCCTTCCTTTCTCCCCCCTTTTTCTTCCTTTCCCTCCCTCTCTCAATTCCTTCTGTTCTTCCCCCTTATTTCTCTCTCCTGCCTACTTCCTTCTCCATCTCTCTGTCTGCCTCTGATTCCCTCTCCCCTCCCTCCTCTCTCCCTCCCTGCTCTGCCCCTCCTCCTCCTCTCCCTTCTCCTCTCCCCTCCCTCCTCTCCCCCTCATCTCCCCCTCCCTTTCACCTCCCTCCCTCCCTCCCTCTCTCCTCCCTCTCCACTCTCTCCCCACTCTGCCCCTCCTTCCCTTCCTCCCTCTTCCTCTCTCCCCTCCCCCCATCTTTTTCACATCTCCCCACTTCACCGTTTTAAGTTGCAGTTGACTAAATTCCCAGCGTTTTATGTAAATCCTTAGAGGGAGATTGGCCTTAAAATCCAAAGTGAGGGCTAAAGTGACAGTTGAAAGAAGATTAATATTTTATTTCTACAGATTTTCTTTGAAAGATTCTCAATCACCTGGTAAGAGCTGTCATTAAAATTTAAAATCCCGAGGCAGCTGCCCATCCCCTTACATTCATTCGGCAGTGTCTGGGGACTTGTGGGCCTTCGAGCACGTAGCCAGAAGTGCCCTTTAATGAGTGCCCGGCAGTTGGGGCTTTTCTCTTGCGATATTGGCTTGGAAGCCGGCATGTCCAGTGTGGTAACGGCATGACCTGGGCAGATGACCTGGCCGCACGTGGGGAGAGCGTGCAATCAGCCAGCCCAGCTCCCTGGGCGGGTCCTCAGGCACCTGGAGGGTTAGGCCTGCAGCCCTCTGAGTAGAGCCTGGACACCTGTGATGCCGGAGAGCCCGAGGCCAGGCTTGCTTCCCCACCTGAGGGCCTGCCCTGAATAGCAGTGCAGATGCTGCTGTTCCCACCTGTGTCTGTGTGGATGCCCCCTCACCTGCACCACAGCCCGCCCCGGCCCACAGCCTTCCCCGACTGCTCTCTGCTGTCCCATTGTCGCAGAATCCAGGCTGGGCTGCAGTGGCCAGCACTGGGTGAAGTGGTGTTCACTGCCTGGAGTGTGGGCCTCAGGTGGGCCCGAGTCACATCTGTCACTGTTCTGGGGCCCAGGTGTACTAGCCTGCCTGGGGACGAGTGCTCCATGAGCCAGCTCAGCCTGGGCACCCGTGCCTACAGCTCCGAGCTGGGGCATCTCTGCTCTTTGGGGTGCCTCCTGACAGGCCCCTCTCAGCAACCACCCGTTGCCTCCACAGACTGCTTTTGGCTGCTGGACGCACTCCTTCAGTTCACATCCTACGGGGTAACCCCTCCCAGCCTCAGCCACTCTGGAAACAGACAGCGGCCACCAAGTGGAGTGGGCACCGTCACCCCGGAGAGGATGGAAGGTGAGTGGCTGGGACTGGGCTCTTGGAGAGAACTCATCCAGCCTAAGTAGACACCAGCATGTGGAGCCAGGAAATGTGTACCATTGGCTTATCCCTCAGTGACCACAGGCAGGGTGACCGGTGGCTGTGACCAGGCTGGCAAGGAAGGCTATCTGCAGGGACCACCATGGTCCAGATGCCCCAGCCCCCCTCCTGCACCTCCTGTGCACCTGCGAGTGCGGCATGTCCACTCTCGCAGTGACCGGTACAGTCACGGAGGCCTCAGCTCGGGCTCCTTGCGCACTTCCTGGGTACCAGGCACCAGGCTGGGTTCTTACCCTGGATTAGCTCCCTCTGTCCTGGACATAATCCTGGGAGGCTGATAGGGGTTCAGTTTCCAGATGAAGAAACCCAGTTAAGAAAGCTAAGTGACTGCCAGGGTCACCAAGTGGTCACAGGGGTGCCCGACTCTCTGGAGGCCAGGGCCTGAGAGAGCAGGACTGGGCCTGTCCTCGGGTGACCCGGAGTTCTGGTTCCCAGTGCACTGACCAACAGGCCTGCAGAGACACAAGCACACTGTCCCATCCTTTGTGCTCGGTGGTCACGTGCCGCCCAGGGCCACAGTATTGGACACTGCGCATCTCACGAACAAGGACAGCTTGTGAAATGCAACCTGCATTTCACAGGCTGTTGGCTGGCTGGCCAGGAGCGGTCTGGGGCTCTCAGCATGGCCTTATTGATGGTCAGTAAGCATTGACCACCTCATGCCACAGGGACAGTGACTGTCAGAAAGGGGCTGTTCTGTCCACTCCCTGCGGCTTGAGAACACTATGAGCGCCTGGCAACCCCTGAGAGCTGGCTCCTGGGACCAGGTGCCCTGTGGATGGAGGGCAGGTGCTGCCTCGCAGCCCAATTGTAATGCTCCTCTTGTGTCTGTCCTCTTGGGAGCTGCAGGGAACCACCTGCACCGCTACTCCAAGGTCCTCGAGGCCCACCTGGGAGACCCGAAGCCTCGGGCACTGCCCGCCTGCCCACACCTGTCCTGGGCCAAGCCACAGCCCGTGAACGAGACGGCTCCCAGGTGAGTGTCCCAGCCCTGCCATTCAGGTGCTCAGTCACGGGGAGAGGGCCGCCACCATAGTGGGGTGGAGACCAGCCCCAGACAGCCTGGTGGGGGAGTGCGTTCCGTGTTGGGCTGCCCCCCAAAAAGCTGAACCAGCCATGGCTCTGCAGGAGAAAGACACGCAGTGGGTTTCCTCTGGGTTTGGGGCTCTGACCTTTGAAACTGGTCCTTGGTGGCGCCCTGCTTGGTGATGGTGCTTGGCTGGTGGAATCTCGCTTCTTGCGTTCTTGGTGCTCCTGAGTGGACTTCACCGCACAGGCACCCCGAGGACAGAGTGGAGCTGGCCCCTTGGGATTTCTGACGCTGTTACTCCCTAGAGGGCAGACAGCTCATAGTTTTCCCAAGAGCTGCTGATGGATTTGAACTTCTGACTTTTTGGTCGGCAACTGCGTACTTGTTAACTGCTCCTTAGAATCTTAGTGGCTGACATACTGGGATAGGCAGAGACAGCGGTCAGCATTAGCATCTTCTCAGTGCCCGGCAGACCCTGTGCAGGAAAAATGGCTTTCTGGACCGTCTGCCAGCGTTGCCCCCGCACCAGTGCTGACTGGCTGGTCTGTGTGCTGAAGTAATGGGAGACTGGAAGTAAACATGCAGGAATGGAGCGCTTTGGCTTCTCATGGTGACGTGAGATGGGCTGGCCACTCTCCCTAATGACAGCGTCAGGAGGAATGCTGAGAGCAGGGATGTGCAGGCCTCACTGCCTTCAGAGGAGCTCCAAGCACACAATCCTGGGTACTGCCTGCATACAGCGACCCAGCACCGAGCTCTGACTCCATCCACATGGCCGCCTCCCAGCCTCCTGCCGTTCTGTGACCTCTCCAACACCTGAACATCGTAGATGAGGCATGCAAGGCTCCTAGAAGGCCCCTCTCTCCCTCAGTGTCCCAGCCCCCTCCCCGGCTCCACCCACCTGTTTATCTCCTTGCGATGTCTCTCGGAGCCCAACATCTAGACGGGTGCTCTGTCCCCAGAGGAGAACTGAGATGCCTCTTGGGAGTTGCAGACCGCCCCGAGCAGCCAGAGAACTGAGAGGCCTGCCAGCAGCTGCGACAGGCCCGAGCAACCGTAGTGACATCCCTGTCAAGTGTACGGCCCGCGAGTGAAGAGTCCTCACCTTGCTGCTCGGGCGACACCTGGGGACAGTTGCAGAAGTATCATGCTGATGACATGACCTTCTTGCAGAAAAGAGCTCTCACTGATGAAGTTCTAAGACTGCATCCTGTGGTGTGAATTACACCACCACACAAAGAAAAGAAAATTCTACCGACTGATGATTGATGGAGAAACGTTTACACGGTCAGGAATTGCATTTGACACAGGTTTGCAGTCACCACCCATGGTAACAGCAGTCAGGAAGTCAACGTATGGGCAGATCTTTTTCTAGGGACCTCTTTAAAGTGCTAAGGAGCAAGGATGTCACTTTAAAGGCTAAGGTGTGCCTGTCAAAAGAGCAAGGACAGCATGAGGATGGCCGGATCTGACTTACACTAACTGCAGAGAGGAGACTGCCTTCATCATCATCATCTGCAGTGCCCCCCACACCCTCACACTTCTTTGTACCAATTCCAGCACCAGCCTTATTGTTGCAGCAGCTCACAGAACACACAGAGTCATACTGACCCTTATGGGGTTTATTAGGGAGGGTAACAGGTTACAGCTCGGGTTGGCATCAGGCAATTCTCAGTCAGGACAACTTGCAGAGCTGAGGGCTGCCTGCAGCGAGACCACACGCTCAGGTCTCACTGCTCAGCCACTCAGGCCGGCCACTCCGAAGTGGTCATCTTCATGGGCCAGGTCACTCGCCTTCTCTCCAGAGCGCACGCTGCCGTGCTCAGGCCCCTCCCAGCCGAGTACGCAGCCATCGGGCCACCAGAGTGCCTTCCTCCACAGACAGTGTATGTCCAGCCCTCCCGGGGCCGTTCCCTCGAGGACAGGAACCATGGTAACTACCGTGACCTGCGTGCCCAGTATGCTGTGCCGTGCTCACCAGTATGGTGCGGTCCTGTTGGCGGCATTGATGTGAATGAATCAGAAAGTGGACATGGTGGCTGTGTGGCTCTGCTTCTGTCCCCGTGAGCCCCTCACAGTCACCTCACCCTGATCAGCTGCATCTCCAGCTTCAGTTCTGGGCAGGACAAGAGGGCAGTGAGCTGTCCTGATGCCATATGGCACAGCCCCGAGTGTGACTGTGGTGCTGACGTTTCTGTGTGGGGACCAGGTGACAGAGTTACCTTTACGCCAAGGCAGAGGGCACATCACTTGGCTGGGCGCACCCCTGGGGGCTGCTGAACTTGGGAGGCCACTGTAATCCCTGTCTGTCTTCTCTATTTCCCTGAAGCAACCTTTGGAAACATCAAAAGTTGCTGTCCATTGACCTGGACAAGGTGGCACTGCCCAACTTCCGGTCCAACCGCCCTCAAGTCCGGCCCTTGTCTCCGGGGGAGAGTGGAGCCTGGGACATTCCTGGGGGTGAGTCCTTGCGCTTTGGGACCCTCTGACCATGCCATGCTTTGTTCACAGGACCCCTTCCCACAAAAGGTTGTCGTCCCCTTGAAAAATCTAGCTTCTCAAATTTGAACTTTTTCTGCTGTGACTAATTGTCACACCTAAACCTTTTTGAAGTGGAGTGATGTGCACACTAGTTTATGAACAGTCTTCAGTCCAGACGTGTGTCCCGTACCCTGGGGATGCCTGCCATCTCTTGGGTTCTCTGTCCTACCAGGGGTGGGTCTCCACGAGCAGGGAGTGGTGGCCCGAGCGGCTCCAGCAACCCCCACCCTGCCCCGGGGTGCAGGGACACGTCCCCTCCTGAGGTAACACCTTCCCTGGTCCTGGAGGAGGAGAACCAGGCTGCTCCAGCAGAGCGAGGACTGCTCCTGTTATCGGGAACCCTGGCTTCTCCAGGGAGGGGACAGTCCTGAGGGGCTTCTGTCCTGGAGCTGACCAGCCCCCCAGGGAATGAGGGTGGAATCCCCAAAGCTGTGCACATTCTGGGACTGTCTGTGTTGCTATGACAGGGGCACACTGACACTGAACTGTCAGCCACTCCTATGTTCTGACTCCCCTGTGCAGGGCTTTCCCAGTGTGGAGGGGCTCGGCCTGCCCTGCCCACCTCCTGCCTTGCCCTACCTCTTCCTCCCGTCATCACCCCTCCCCAGCACAGACTGCACCCAGTCCCCTTCTCCTCTGGACGCCCCCCCCCATGCACTGTCCTGTCCTCCTGTGCTCACCTGCCTGCAGCCCTGCACACCCTTGCATGCAGCCCACGAAGGCCCGGGTTTCGCTCTTGCTGACTTTCAGACGTGTTCCAGCTGCTCTTCCCGCCTGCCCCGCACCCCCTCCTTCTCCACCGACAAGATGAGCCGGTGGTGACGTCCAGGTGGGAGGCCACGGCTCTGAGTGCTCACCACCTGCTGGCCTGTCCTCTTGCAGGGATCATGCCTGGTCGCTACAACCAGGAGGTGGGCCAGACCATTCCTGTCTTTGCTTTCCTGGGCGCCATGGTGGTTCTGGCCTTCTTCGTGGTCCAGATCAACAAGGCCAAGAGCAGGCCCAAGCGGAGGAAGCCCCGGGTGAAGCGCCCCCAGCTCATGCAGCAGGTGCACCCCCCGAAGACCCCATCTGTGTGAGCCACGACCAGCCTTCTTGGCAGTGTGGGTGGACGGCAGAGCTGGACACAGCTTTACCCGGGGCCTGTCCTGCGGGGGTCAGTGTCCAGGCAGCATGCTGGAGTCCCCTCCAGCCCACCGCCCCTCCTCTCAGGGCTGGGCTCCCTCGGCCTCTCCAGTGGAGCCATGTCCCAGCTGGAGGGACTGAGCGGTCAGCTGGAGGGGACGCCCCACGGAGCAGCACCAAAGACCAGGAGCGTATCCCAGGCCACCTGGCTCTGGCCCGAGCGGAGGACACTTTTGAACACTCGGACCAGCCCGGCCAAGCACGTGTTTGGGGAGGCTGGTTGCTATATTTATTGTTGGAAAAGTCACTTTAGAGACTCGCGCTCCTGGAAGCAGAGCTATTTTTCAGTCAGCGGAATGCGGTTTTTTTACTGTTGTCACAAGGTGAACCCCAGCTGCGCAGGCAGGCGAACTTGAAGGAAGCCAGCACCAACCTGCGAGGCGTGGACCTGGGCGCTATTTTTATAAGTACCGACCGCCATCACATTTTGTAATCGGGATCTTGACTTCACCGTTGTTGGTGAAGACGGTTTTCAATAAATATGCATTACCTTTATGAAGCTGAACGTCCTGGTGTGGCTGGCTCTTCCTCCGCCTCTCCCACCTCTGCATTGGGCCTGCCCAGTGGTCCCGCCGATCGTTCTGCGTGGTGGGGGGGGTTCTGCTGGAAGGGCGGGTGGTTAGTCTGCCCGTGGGATCTCAGAACACTCCCAGTGTCCTCCGGAAGAAACCCGAACCTGTCTGACGCCTCCCGCCTCCACCCTTCCTTTCCCCCAACCCCTGCCTGCGAGTTGATTCTGGAAGGGCCTTCTGTGGCTTCGTGCTGAGGCGCCGTGCTGCCAACTCCAGGGCTCACGGTTCGGATGGTGAGAGGGACTGTCTCCTCCGGTGCCGTTGACAGCCTTAAAAACTCTCTGGAGGGTCAGCTGTGGGCCCGTGAGCTGGTTCTGACTTGCCAGGACGTGGCAGCAGTGACTGGAGGTACGGAGTAGGACGACCCCGCACTCCCCAGGGCTGGGGGTCTGTATGGACTCAGGCAGCCTTGTCTTCCTCCTGAGGAGCGGCTGGTGGTGTCCTGCTCCTGCCCCTGCGGCTGACCCTGGAGTCACATACCCTGGGGCCCTCTGCGTCTGCCTTCTTTCACTTAGCACAGCGTTGTCAGGCTGGGCCTCCGCCTGGTGCCCATGTCAGTACTTCACATCCGAGGTCACAGGCCCCGTCGCCAGGAGCTGCCCATGTCCTCCCAGTCGCCGATAGCCATTGGCGCGGTTCCCACTTTCTGGCTGTTAGGAACAGGGCAGCTAGCTGCCAGTGGCGTAGAAGTGTCCCTGTGGAGGGAATGTCTCTGGAGTGTCTGGCCAGCAGTGGACCCGAATGGTCAGCATTTAACTGTGTGAGGAAGACGTCCCCAGTGCTGCGCCCTTCTCCCTCCCCACTAGCACCACCTGGTTTCTCCACGTCCTACCCAGCACTCGTTTGGTGTGTCTGGTGGACTCAAGGCACCTGCTGGCCTGGTGGTAATAGGTTATGCTGGCTAGCCAGAGGGTGGTGTGAATCCATCAGCCACCCCGAGGGAAGACGGGCAGTCCCCTACCCTGTGATTGACACGTGAGCCGTGCCGGAGGGTCACTCCGGAGTTGGTTCTGACTCGGCGGCACACACCACCACCAGATGGTTTCGTGTCGCGCTGCGTCGGTGATGCCCCGACACCTTAGCCGTGTTGCTCATCTTCCCACGGGCTGGCTGCCTGTGTCTCTGTTTATTGTGACCCTGAACCTTTATATCCTCCCAACGTGCGGCTTCCTGTGGTGACATAATCTCTTCTAAACCAGTTTTTGTGTTGAGTGATTTGCCTTTTCACTGATGTTGTTGTCTGACTCTTGCAGATTCAAACTCCCAGGTGAGTGGTGTGCAGTGTCCTCTCCCCCTCCTGGGTCAGCGTTTCTCCCTCGAGGCTGCCCTGTGAAGCCCGGATGTGTTTCATCCTGATGCAGTTCTGTTGCGTCTCTTTTTTTCCTGGCCTGTTTGTGTCTGAGGCTCGGCCCCACAGGAGGCATTGCACATCAGCCTGAGCAGATGCCAGCCTTCACGAACGGGGATCAAGTGACCAAAGAGGACAGCCAAGTGGGCACTGCTGATCGAGGAGGAAGACGCCTGAGTCTTGGGTGCACAGAATACTGTTAGACCTGGCTTCATTGAATTCACTACCCCCACCAAGAGGAGCTACAGCTGGCCTGAGAGGCGGCTGGGGGCCCAGACCACAGTCCTGCGAGGGCAGGTCACGTCGACCGGACCGTTCCTCCCCCAACACGTACTACAGCTGCCCTGACGTCTGCGGCCGTCTGTTGTGTGCAGTCAACAGCAGGATGAGAGTGTGAAGAAGCACGTGCTGCTGGGAAATTGGGGCTGAGAGACCTGCTGGGCCCAGAGTGGCCACTTCCATTTGTAACAAACACAGCATCTGCAGAGCTCTCTTAGCAAGTTGGATGCGGGGGTCTCCTTTCATGAGGACTCAGGGCTGCCCTGCCTGCACCCCGTTGGGTTGGGAGCCGTGGGTGTGGGTGCCAGGCAGAGTGGTAGCATTCCGCCCTTGTCTTCCTCCCCACCTCCCTAGCCACCCCCAAAAGGCTCCACAGAGTCTAGAGTCTGGGCCTGAGCAGAGGTGGCCCTGGAGGCCTTTGATGGGACCCAGCAGGCGCCTCCCCACAGCTCAGTGAGGGTCACGCAGTTCTGGCTGCCCCCAGAGCGCAGACATCAAAGCCTGCTCAGCGGCCAGGGTCCCTTTTCTGCCTGGGATTTCACAGCCCACCAGTCAATTTCTAAGTCATGCGTGCTAATGGGCAGCTAATGAGAGGCCTGCTGGTGGGTGGCCAGAGGCCCCAGCCCCCGAAGAAGCCGAGGTGAAGGCACTCCAAAGCCCCAGCAGCCGACTTTATCTCCTTGTGTCCATGTGACTGCCTGGGAAAGTCCGGTGTGGAGGGACTGAGGTGTGTGCCCCTCTACTGTCTGTTTCCAGGCTGGGCCAGCACCACCCTCATCATGACCTCGGTGTTCACAGAAGGCCGTGGAGAAGGTGGACCTGAAGGACAGCCTCACTGTAGCAACAATGGTGCACCAAGTTCACTGGCCCAGTTACAGACCCAGGGCGAGGGGGACCTTTCGAGGAGACCATCTCAGCTATCTGGGCCTCTGACCACAGGCCCAGGACATGTGGGCCCTCCCTGGAGTGCTGCTCTGGCCTGTGCCTGGCCACTTGTGTGCCATCTCCCACCTTCTGGAAGCCTGTCCCTTCCCTTCACCTTTGGGGCACAAACCTCTCCCCTGGAGGCCCAGTCCCCTCCTTTTCCCCTGTGGATAAGCTGCATCACGGCTGTTGTTCTGTCTGTCTGATGCCTCATTGAGTCCCTGGCCTAGTATACAGGAGGGACTCCATCCTTCAGTGTTTGCTGAATGAATAGCTGAGAACATGAGGCATAGAAGCTACGAACTTGGCCTTGTTGGAGAAAGCTAGTTTTTTGCAGGTGGGGTGAAGTTAAAGACCTCCAGGGATAAGCAGCCTTGATTATCCAGACCCACTGCTGTGGAGTCACTTCCAGGTCAGAATAACCCTCCTTCTGCTGTAACTCATAAAGAAGACTGCCCGCCTTTCTCCCTCAGAGCAGCGAGTGGATTCAAACCTCTGACCTTGCAGTGATTCGGCAGGTAACCTGTGAGCCACCAGAGTGCCTTAGATTATTCCAGGCCTAAAGGAGAACAGCTCCTTCCCAGCAAGGAGGATCAGACTCAGAGCTGCCCCTGCAGCGGGTGTGCAAAGGCAGTAAATTAAATCACACGGGAGGAGGGTGTCCATCTCAGTCCCCAGGATCTGCTGGTGGATTTGAACCGCATACCTTTGCGTTAGCAGTGCAGCTCTTTATCCACTAGACCACCAGAGCTCCCTTAGATATAACGAGTACCCTTCTTATAAGAGGAGCGGACAGGAGAGGGCAAGTCACATAGAGACAGGCAGGTGGCAGTGATGCAGCCACAAGCCAAGGACCACCAGCAGCCCTGGAAGCTGGAGGCGGTGAGGAAGTGCCTCCCTGTAGGTGTGTGGCAGGCTGTCCCCGCAGCCACAGGAAGTGAGCACGTGGCAGAAACTCTGTGACCTGTCGTGGGAAGTCTACTCTCCCACGGACCGCTCACTCACACCCTCATCTCCACAGCCAGCGCTTCCTATCGAGGCCTGGGGGGGCCTGTCGGGCAGGGCTGGGGTGCAGGGAGGCTTTGCTGTGAGGGTCTGTCACTGCCAGCTGTGACCAGTGAGTCAGCTATAGGTCCTGCCTGAGCCCCTTCCCTCCTGTAGGTCGGGCACGGTACCAGCACCTCCTCCACTAGGCAGCCCCATCACAGTGACCCTCACAGAGGCCACTGTGCCTCAGCTCCTGACCCCCCTCCAACTCCATCCTCTCGGGATGTGAGAAGCTGAGCTTCAGCAGGTGACACGTCGCTGACACCATAGCTGAGCTGGTCTCACTCCCAAGTCTGCCCTGGAGGTCACCAGTGTCAGGGCTGAGGCCTCAGACCAGGCGAGGAAGAGACCTCTGGGGTCGGTCTGGGCTGGCAGGCAGAGGAGGACCCGAGGAGGAGTGTTCTGGGCTCTGCGTTCTCAGAGCTCTTCCCTGAGACCATGGTTCTCAGTGGCTAAGGGTTGTGGACTGCTCCTTGCAAAGGCCAGTTCTCAGCCCTCTGACCTGCTGGGTGGGGAGCTGTGTCTCACACACCTTCCACAGATCCTGATGCAGGCTGGAGCTGAGACCTGTTCCCACGAGTACCCACCCTCAGGGCTGATGCCCCCAGGTCTCCGAGACTGCACATCTCTGTGGACTCAGATGGCCTCGTCTTCTCTCTCGGAGCGGTGAGGAAGTCTTTTTGTTAGTGCTGTGTTGCTTCACTTCTGGGCCACCTGGGCTCCTGTCTGGGAGTGTTAACAAGCGACCACTGCTGCCCATCAATCCTGACTCACAGCTGCCCTGCAGGATGGAGGACAGCTGCCCTGTAGGGTCTCCAGGACTGAATCTTTACAGACGCAGACAAGCCTTATCTTTCTTCCTTAGCTTGTGGATTCGAACCACTGGCCTTGTTTCAGAAACAAACAGATCCAAATGCAAATTGACAGCACGGCCATCTTTGCAGGCTGCGTTTCATGGGATACGGCCATCCCTGGCATTCAGACGTCTGTGCTGACCAGGTTGCCAATGGGGAGTGCTGCTGTGGTTTCAGTAATGCCCCCTCAAAGTGTGGTCCGTGGGTCAGCAGGTCCGCCTCCCGAGAGCTCGTTAGGGCTCCGGGAACTCAGGCCCCACCGGGGTCCCGTGACCCCACGTGTGTGTGCGGGTGAGCCACTGGCCGAGCACTCGACTGACGGACCCTTGGGGACACTGCAGGAGGAAGGTGGGACTGTCTGCATCTGGAAACCCCGTGGGGGTGGGGCAGTTCCACACTGTCCTGGTCGCTCTGAGGCACCGGCTGGGTGGTTTGATGTGATTGGACCTGCAGGCAGTGGGAAGCAGCAGCCTGTGACGAGGAAGTGCAGAGCTCACTCGCCCTGTTGGCACCAAGCAGGAGCCTGCTCTCTCCCCTGCCCCCTCATCAGGCCAGGGCCTCAGAAGGCATCTCCAGAGAACAAGCCTCGAGAAAGTGGCCTTGGGAGTCAGTGGAAGGCCCCAGTCCCTCTGATCTCCCTGCCATACTGCTGCAGGGTCGGGGGTGAGGGCTTTGGAGAAAGTCCCACCCCGGGGAGGGGCCCCACCAGGATGCAGAGAGGGAATCTTAAGACTTCAGTCAGCCCCAGCCCAGCCAGAAGTCTTAAAACTCGGAGCTCTTGGTCAGGTAGCCCGGCCTGTTGTCCCTGTCCCCCGAGGAGGAGTTGGTATGTGACATCTGCGCCCTCAAGGCCCTAGGAACAAATGACTTGTTCTCCACGTGGAAGGGCTGTGGTCCTCTTTCTCCCTCCCTGCTGGAGCCCAGAGAAGCAGCCGGCCCACCCAGAGGGATCCTGACTCGATTCTTACCCTGAAGTCCTCCTCTTACGGTGAGGACCTGCGTGCCGGTGGGGAAGGGGTGCAGGGAGGACGTTTGGAAGTGAGGGGAGAACCTCAGGGTTGAGTGAAAGGCCCACGTGAAGATACTTTTGTAGACTGGGGTGGGAGGACATTGATTTACGGGGCTGTCGTCATGGGCACACGAAGAGGAGCAGAGGCAGACAGGTCACAAGGAGGCCTGTCCAGCTCAGGACACACCTGCTGTCCCTCTGTTCCCTGTAGCCATGGAGGAGCAACCCCAAGAGCGCAGGGGCCTCACAGAGAAGATGCCCCTTGCCGTGGCCCCCCTGGGCCTGTCGTCGCTGGGGGCCGTCTTCATCCTGATGAAGTCCTCCCTCGGGGCCGGCCTGCTCAACTTCCCCTGGGCCTTCCAGCACGCTGGCGGGCTGCTCCCCGCCTTCCTGGTGGAGCTGGTGAGTGCTGGGCCGGGGGCTGCTTTCCAGGTGGTCCTAACTGTAACCCCCACGTCCGGGCTTTCTTCTCCTCCTGCTGGCGAGGAGGAGGCCGACCCACTGTCCAGCAGGCAGAGAGTGGGCGCTGCAGGCAGGGCCAGCACAGTGCGGACAGCACTTCCATCTGACATTCCGTCCCAGGAGTCGTGTGTGGGCGGCCGCCGGGTGCTGCTCTGCCTGCTGGTCTCAGCTTCTCGGCTGAATCTGAAACCCCGTGTGCACGTCAGAGGTGACGCGTGCACCGGGCACGTGCATGCAGCATACACCACGCAGACGCACAGAGCATGTGCACACAGTGCACACGTCACGCACGTGCCTGCGCGGCACACCTGTACACGTGTCCACACACATGTCCACACGGAGCCGGCACCATCCGTACAGTATACCTCACACACATGCACAGAACCTGAGTGTGTGCACACGGCACACGTGAACACACAGTGTGTGCGCACGTGCAGGCCGTCACAGCCTCGGGGGTGAGGCCTGCGTCCCTGTCCACACCCGAGGCTGCACCTCCTCCTGCAGAGAAGGGCCAGCCTCACTCTCTTGTGCACCCTGCCTGGGTCCAGCCGAGCTGTGCAGCCTGCAGTCCATGCTCTGACACGTTACCGTGGTCAGTGACCGCCTGCGTGGAGCTGATGGACGTTAATGGTTGATGGGCCACGGGCCTTTAAGTCTGTCTGGGAGCACCACTTCCCAGGATCACCGTCCCTGGGATAGAGCAGTGCCTGCTCTGTGCTGGCCTGGCTCTGGGACTGAGTGCGATCATGTGGTCTTGTCCTCATGGTCCTTGAATACAGGCTACCAGTCATCAAAGAAGGTGGTTTCCAGTGGTAGATAAGTGCTGGGTGCTGCGATGATCAGGTGACGGGCGGTGCAGGTCTGCCTGTACATGGTCCTATCCAGGTAGTGGGTGCATACCTCTTCACCAAAAAAGTCTTTTGCATTTCTTATAAGTGTGAAAATTTTTGTGAGAAATGTTGGGGAAAGATGTAAGCTGAAAGAGTGGATATATGAAGAGTAATAGTGAAAATAAAACAAAACCCCACTGTCATGCTGTCATTTCTGAGCCTCATACCCTGTAGGGCAGTAAGGACTGCCCCATCGACTGGTGGGCTTGAACACTGACCTTAACCACTGCACCACCGGGACTCCAGTAGGAAAGGCCTCTGTGCCCAGATCTCCCACCATGAGTGGAGGGTGCCCCCTTTAATCCATCCCCCCACTAGCTCCTCTTCCTGCCTCTCCACCTACACAGCTGGGTATGGAGGTGGAGGTTGGGGGTCTGATGTCACATTCATACAATGGGGCAGGATGGTTGGCATCCCAGAGTCGCAGAAGCACAACCAGAGACAGCAGGACTCAGGTGAGCGGGGGCTGGCCGGACACCGGGGGCCCCCAGCCGCGTGTTCTGACTGGTCATCTCACCCACAGGTCTCCTTGGTCTTCCTGGTCTCTGGGCTGCTCACCCTGGGCTACGCAGCCTCGGTCAGCGGCCAGCCCACCTACCAGGGCGTGGTGCGTGCGCTGTGCGGGCCCGGCCTGGGCAAGCTGTGTGAGGCCTGCTTCATCCTCAACCTGCTCATGATCTCCGTGGCCTTCCTCAGGGTGATTGGGGACCAGCTGGAGAAGCGTGAGTGCCAAGGGGCTGCGGTGGGCATCAACAGACAGGCCGGTACAGCGTGCTGTGTTCACCTCGTACGCACAGGCTGAGGCGAGTGAGGGTGCTGTCCCTTTATCAGACTGGACAGGTGTCCTTATCTTGCACTGGGATTTTTTTTCAATTGTGACTTCAATGAAAGTTGACAAAAAAGTTGGCTTTTCATTGATTAATTGTTGCTCTTATTCCTCCCTACCCCTCTCTTCCCCTTCCCTTGTTAACTTTATTTACTTTTTTCTTTTTAAATATTCATGCTGCACAATTTGCACTGGGATTTTCCCTTCTCTGTGCTTTGTGGTGATGCCACCGTTTGAGGTGACCCCAAGCACAGAGCCAAAGGGCTGCCTGGTCTTTGTGGGCATGAGAAGCCTGTGATGGGCCTGGTGGGGGGAATACGCGTATTGCAGGGGCTTCATTCAGTCACGGGTTACAGCCTCAGTGTGAGTTCAGTGAGCGGGTCAGGAGCACAGTGTGTGAACACCCCAGACCCCGCCTGGGTCCTGCCACTGAGTCCTGCCTCACGGTGGCCCTGGAGGGTTTCCAGTGCTGGAAGCCTCATGGGACCACGCACCTCGTCTTCCTCCCTCAGAGCTGCTGATGCTATCAAGTGACCTGTCTATAAACCAAAACCCATTAGGTGTGTTTGTTGACCAGTTGATGAAAATGTCAAGGCCGGAGCCTCGTGGGACCCTCACCTGGTGCGTCCTCTCGGGCGCAGGTGTTCACTAACTCAGTGTCCGCGAGACGGTCACCATCACCACTCCCGTGCATGCTGAGAGGTCGGCTCAGGCCGGCGTCTGTGGAGAAGAGCCCGGAACGTCCCAGGGCCCGCCCCAAGAGCCGAGCAGGGTCCTCGGCGGAGGTGCAGCCGGGCTGCCCCTTCAAAACAAGGAGACAGGCTTCATCTCACAGACTCGGGGCACGTTGTGAGGAGGGGCCAGTCCTTGGGAAAGGTGGAGGGTCAGCAGAGGAGAGGAGGGTGCTCAGCGGGACGGACTGGAGCACGTAGGAATGTGCCGAATGTCTCAAGTGGTGTGAGGAGGACACAGGACAGGGCAGCGTGCAGATCTGCTGTTCACAGCGTCGCCGTGAATCAGGGCTGATTCGCGGCCCCGGACAGCAACATCATCTGCTATCAGTGTCACCATCCTTACGGTTTGTGCTTGTCTAGGTTTGGGCTTTGCCTTTTGTGTGTGTGTGGTTGGTATTTTTTAAGGGGATATAAAAATTAACTTATTTGCATCAACTCATATGAAATGATTTCTTTTTTACCGTATTTTTACCTTTTATTATTTCTGAAATAAAAGTTTACAGTGCAGATGGGTTTTCTGTTCAACAATCTATATGCCTTTTGTTTTGTGACAATCCCTGCATTTGCCCAGATGTAGCAGCACTCTTCCCACTGCCTCCCTGTGACGCTGATCTCCATCCATCCTTCTCTCGTTTCACTTTCCTGAACGTTGTTCCTGAGCAGATGCTGCCTTTTGTTCTGCTGTGGTTGGTTGGTTTAACTGCCTGCCTCCCTAGTGTTACGGATCACCTTATAACCTGTCTGTTGTTGGATTTTGGTTTTCTCTTTGTTCTTTTCCTTTGACCCTCACTGTGCCTTGAGACATTAAAATGCATTCTGTGTTGGCAGCATATGGTCAGGTCTTGCCTTCTTAATTAATTTTGACAGCTCCAGCTTATAATTGGCGTGTTTAGACTTTAAAATTGGAGTGAAATTACTGATATGGTTGCATTAAGGTCTCCCATGGTGCTCTGTGCTTTGTTTCGTCTGTCTGTCCTTTAAAACGAAGCGGAAAGGCTGTGGGATTCTTACTAAAAGCGTCTGGTTGCTGATAGTTCAGTGGACAAGCATTCAGCTGCTAACTCAGAGATTGGGGGTCAGGACCCCCAGGATCCCTGGGGAATGATCTGGTTGTTTGCTCCTGTGAAGATGACCACCTTTGGGGTAGTTCTGCCTGTCTTCTTAGTTGTTGTTGTTAGGTGCTGTGGAGTTGACTGCAGCTCATAACAGCCCTGTAAAGAGCACGTCTGAACCTGCTTGATCCTCCATTCTTCATGGTCTCATACTCTCGAGTCCGTTGGTACAGTCACTGTGTCTGTCTCCTTGAGGGGCTTCCTCTCTTTCTCTGACCCTTCACCTTTCCCCCTGTTTTGGTGATATTTTCCCCAAGGACTGTTCCCTCCTGACAGCATGCCCAATGTATGGAAGACAAAGTGTGACCATCTTTGTCCATGAGGAGCCCTCTCACTGGAAGCACTTCCTGAAGAAGATCCAAGTCTCCAGCATTCAAGATGATGTCTTCAACATCAAGAAGACAAAATCCTCCCCACTGGGCCAATAGACGGCGTCCTGACGGAGAAAAGATGGAAGTCAATGATTGCCTTTTACTCGGATCCACAGTCTGCACTCATGGTAGCAGCAGCTAAGAAGTCAAAGACCTGCTGCATTGGGAAAATCTGCTGTCAAGGACCTCTCCTGGGTGCCACAAAGCTTTGTGTCGTTTAAAGATTAAGATGCATTTGATCCAAGCTGTAATCTTTCCAGTCGCTTCTTATGTATCTGAAAGGTGGCTAATGAATAAGAAGACTGAAGGCGAATTGGTGGCTTTGAATTGTGAGTTGGTGAGGAGTACTGAATATCCCATGGCGGTTGCCAAAAAAGGCAAACACATTTCTCTTGGAGGAAGTACAGGTGAGGACGGTGAAACTCCACCTCACAGACTTTGGACATGTTGTCAGGAGGGACCGTTCTTGGAAAAAGACGTCATGCGGGGAATATCAGAGTCCGCGACAGAGAGGAAGCCTCTCACTGACCGAGGACCGGCTAGCAGTGTGCTCGAGCGTGTCAGAGATTTTGAGGCTGGTGCAGGGCAGGACAAGGTTCAGATCTGTGCTTCATCGGGTCACTGTGAGTTGGAGTTGACACAAAGGCTCCTAATGGCTGCAGCAGTTGAACTTGACCTGATGGGACAGAGCGGCAGCATTGGAGAGGCCCTGTCTCACCTGTAAAGCCCCGAGGTTGGTGTCTCGGAACCTCTGGTGGGTGAAGGGACATGCGATCACCCTTGTCTGCCAGGGCCTGGCAGAGTTGAGCTCCCGTGCAGACACTGGCCAGCTGGTGTGCTGTGTCAGGAAGGATGCTGAGGCTGTGCTGAGGCCGCCCAGGGCCAGGACACTTCACACACTGAGACTACAGGCAGTTAGATGGGATGGGGAGGGCAGTGTGGGCGTGTCTTGGGTGGGGAGTTAGGGCAGGGCCTTTCCACAGGCAAGCCAGCGGTCGGAGTGGGGAGGACAGATGGAGGGTGAGTCACTGGGCATGGGCGACTTGAAGACAGCATCCTCTGCTGGGAACATCAAGGCCCACCCTGGCCCCTGGAGTGAGCAGGTCCTCTGCCCTCACCAGTGTTCGACTTGTTGCTGCCCGGTGCGCTGACCCCACAGCCCTGGTACACGGACCAGCGTTTCACCCTGACCCTGCTCTGCACCCTGGTCATCCTGCCTCTGTCTGCCCCACGGGAGATCAGCTTCCAGAAATACACAAGGTAGGTGGAGCGTCACAGGCCCTTCTGACGAGCGACTCATGGGTGCCCACCCGGAGAAGAGCTGAGCCGGGGGTCCTGGGCCGTGCGGTGGGCTAACAGGTCACATGCTCACAAAAGGGCTGGGGGGTCTCATCCACCCCAGAGCAGAGTGCCTCAGAAGAAAAGCCTGGCAATCCACCGAAAAATCAGCCACTGAGATTCCTGTGGGTGCAGCTCTCCTCTGACGCTTGTGGGCGCCAAGAGCTGAGGGCGACTTGACAGCCCCTGGTTTGGGTCTTAGCCAGGAGCTCTGGTGGCCTAGTGTAAGGAGCTGTGCTGCCAACCCAGAGGCACAGGGTTTGAATCCCCCAGGTGCTCCGCGGGAGGAGGATGGGCAGTCGCCTCTCGTTCAGCCGACAGCCTCTGAAAGCCTCTTGGAGGGTCAGCACGGAGTCTGGTCAGGCTCCATGGCAGTGAGTGACTTATGGAGGGCGTCACCACTACGGTCAGACAGGAATTGTACAGAGGACAGGTGGGAAGGATAGATGGGCTACAAGGAAAATGACGCTTGTCGTCATCACCTGCTGCTGCTGCTATTGAACTGTCCCAGGTGTGTTCTGGCACAGACACCTGGCACTCGGTGACACCTGGCAGGACCGCTCAGCCCGCTGGAGTCACCCCTCCCATGAGGTGTGGTGAACACAATGTGTTCCATTCACTGAGGAGCGGCACGCAGGATGGCGGGCAGAGGCCCGTGGAGCATGTCCAGTCAGGTCCAGTCTCTCCCTCTGCGGCCGGGGCTGAGCCGGTGTCCTGGCTTAGCCACCATCTGCGACCCTGTGGGGGACGTGTGGGGAGATGGAGGTTCTTGACCAGTGACCTGCAGACACATAGGTTCCTTCTCAGACCCCAGCACGGCAAGTGTAGTCAAATGAGTTTTGGGTTTCCAGAGCACAGAAAAGCGGTGTGGATGCTACTGCAGTCTGTTCAGTGTGCTGTGGCGGTGCTGGTCTGTGCCCCTAAATGAGAACCCACTCATGACTGAGCTCTCTTGGGTTTTCAGAGGCCGTAAATCACGTGGGAAGAGGTTACCAACCTTCTCCCTCGGAGCAGCTGGTGGATTCGAACCACATGCCTCTGGGTTTCCAGCACAGCTTCTTACCCCTAGACCACCAGAGCTCCTTTTCAGTGTACAATACTAGATGAAAAGGTTTGAAGTGCTTACTGTGCGGATGACCGAAGAGGACCTGGATACAGAGTGAGCACGTGCTGTTGGGCTCACCACAGGGCTGTGCAGACCTTGGTTTGCAAGGAACGCAGCATCTGTGATGTCCAGTACAGCGGGTGTCATCCTCACTGTGGGCCTGGCCCCGCTAGGAACACCGCAGGCCCGTCCTCGGCCTGCAGTGTTGCGGCTGCCTGGCCCATTGGGAACACCGCAGGCCTGTCCTCGGTGAGGGCAGAGCCCGTGTGCCAGCCTCCGTGGGCAACTCCGAGGCCTCGCCTGATGTGGTCTCCGTTCCCGGGTGATGATGGTATGCTTGTCCTTTACCTGGCTGCCCCCTAACACTGTGTGTGTGTTTGTGATGTCTGTGTGCATCTCTCTCTGTCTCTGTCTCCAGCATCTTAGGCACCCTGGCCGCCTGCTACCTGACCCTGGTCATTGTGGTGCGCTATTACCGCTGGCCCTCGGGCCTAGTTCAGGAGCCCCACTTTTCACAGAGGTGAGTCTAAGGCCCAACTCATCGCCGTATTGTGGGGAGACATGGGGGAGGCAGCAGTGGAGTCCTTGGAAAACCGAGTCCTTGGGACTTGAAGACAGCCGAGCTGTCTCTTGGGAAGTCCTGGATCTGTTCTTGACTGGACATGGGGACACTGGGTCTTGAGTTCCCTCCTATGGAGTCCTGGTCCTGTCCGATCCTGGACTGAACATGGGGACATGGACAAGGATGAGCAGGTGGCCCAGGGATGACTTGCAAATTTTCACCTGAGCCTCAGACAGGATGTTGAAATGGTTCCTGGGTGTGGAGCCAGTGGTCAGGAAGGTGGGCTTGGTCAGGGCACCACAGGTGCACAGACAAGAGCTGGCGGCCGGGGTTCCTGTCCCCACGTCATAGAGCAACAGACATTCAGAGGCTTAAAACTCTGCACTTACTCTCTGTTCCCTGAGGCCATTGGGTTCCAGGTTAAAGTCTGGTGTGGGTGGGACTGGCCCCTCCTGAAGTTTAGGGAGACCCCAGGAGAAATCTATTTCCATGCCTTTTCCAGCCTCTCGATGCAGCCTGCACACCTTGGCCCCCTCTCCCCTTCTAAACAAGCATCCTTTCTCTGATCCTGCGTCCATGCTTAGATCTCCCTCCATCCACATCCAGGAGAGATCTCCTCTCAGGACTTGACGTGGTCACACTTGAGTTCACCTGGACAGTCCACGATCACCTCACAATATGAGCTTCATCTCACTTGAGTCTGCCCCATCCCCTTTGCCATCTAAGGTGGAACACAACCTTCTGAGGACCAACCTGTGCTCATTGTTAAAGGAGAAAGAGCGTCATGGGGATGGCTGAGTCCAACCACAGTTAACTCTCCAAAGGGGCACTGTCCCCATCAACAACACCCACAGGACCAGGCAAATAGCTGCAAGGCCCCACATGGCCTCCACCTCCTGCACCTACTTGTACAAATCACTAGGTCCAATGTCCACTGCAAATTGACTCACAGATGTTACTTAACTCACAGTTGTGGGTTTATTAGGGAAATACTGTAGAGAGGCATAGGGTTATCACACAGCGAAAGTCCAGATTTAGTAAACAGTAGTCCCAAGCCAAGACACAATCCCTCAATTAGTTCACACAGTGCCTCAGTCAACAAGTGAATGTCCAGGTCCAGTCCAGTAAAACAAACGGAAGAAGCCACTGCTTCCCTCAGTTGTCCAGCAAGCTTTGTCTCATAGCAGTCAGCTCTTCCTCAGTCACTCGGCAAGCAGAGCCTTTACCTCTGGCTCTGACTCCAGGGCTCGCTCAGGCCACACCTTGCCACAGTCTCTCCAGTCTGGTCAGCTTGCTCTCTTACGTTGTCTCCACAGTTATTGATGATGTGTCTGCAGTTGAGGCAGCTGGAGACCATGCCCCCAGAGGGGGCTTAAGGCAATGGATACAAAAGCCATTTTCAAAAGTCGCAAAACTACACTCAATGGGGAGGACTGTCACTTGCCGACCACAAGAAAAGAGCTATGCCAGGGGCTCACTTTTACTCTCACCTGTGTTGCACGACCCCCAGGAGGTGCTGGACTCCTGGGTGTTAGCTTTGGAGGCATGGGGACCACTAAGAGGCCTGAAGTTTTTGCCCCTTACCCCCACCCCCAGAGTAGTCAGAAGGAGCTTAGATCGTCCTTTCGATCTTGGGGACCTGGCCGACAGATTCTGCCTATCTTCGCCCCAGGCCCTGCTAGAGGGAGTCAGGTTAGAGGGGTCGGCCTTGAGAGAGAGCTAGAGCAGCCCCACGCCGAGAGGTCACCCTGCCCAGTGTCAGCGAGGATGTATGCAGAGCCTGCTGCATCCAGCAGTGTGCTTTCTCTCTCCAAGGAGCCCAGGTGGAACAGGTGTTAAAGCATCCGTCGGCTAACCAAGTTGGCATTTCTAACCCAGCAGCTGCTTTGTTGGACAAAGATGAAGCGGCCTGCTTGTGTGAAGAGGTCTGCCATGGGCCTCCTTGGGCAGTTCTCCGTCCTGCGGGGTCATGTGCATGGCAGTCAATTCCAGCAATGTTTCTGTTGGGTTTTTGGTTAAAGGGGGGCTCTGGTGACACAGTGGTTAAAGCACTTGACTGCTGTCACTCACCAGTCACTCTGAGGTTGGAGGATGCGTCTGTGAAGCTGCACATCCCCGGAGACCCTCTGGGAAGTTTGGAGGCGCCGTATCCTTCAGTCACGCTACGCTGACAGCCTGGCACCTCTCAGATTTTGCTCTCTTGAGTGGGAGGCTGTTATGCGTTTGACTCTTTGCTCACTGACACCTGTTCCCGTCTATTTGCAGCCCTTCCTCCTGGACATCCATGTTCAGCATCTTCCCCACCATCTGCTTCGGATTCCAGGTAATTTTAGTACCAGGATGCAGCCTCGTGCGGTGAAGCCTGGCTGTGTCACCCGCTCCCTGGGGTGTGAGGGTGTCCACCTCCTGCCTAACTGTCCTCATGCACAGCTTCCATACCCAGGGGTGGGCTCGGGGAGGCGTGAGTTACCACTGAACCTGGGACCACGTCCCCATAGACAGCCGTCACTAGCACTGGGGTCATGTGTAGGGGTTCAACCCCTCCCTACACGATCCTCCAGGAGCGTCGCCCGGAGACCTGGGGCACCCCTGAGTCACACACAGGGCCTGGTTTTACAGTCCAGAGGGGCTGCAGGTGTGCGGGGGCAGGATCCACAGGGGTGGCCAGCAGGAGGACGGAGGAGGGAGCGTGCAGTGGCAGAGGGGCCTGTCATCTCGGTGGAGGGGCAGGTTCAGAGGGTGGGAGCCTGTCAGGAACCGCCAGTGAAGGGGAGGGAGGTGGTGGACGATGGAGACTGGGCTTGTCTGAGGAGCATGGCAGTGCGAGCTGCTCTGCAGAGGGATATCCTGTGCTGAGGGGGTGTGCCCTGCACAGGGGGTCTGCCACATGGAGGGGTCTGTTGTACAAGGGAAGGTCCACCTGAAGAGGGTGAGTTTAATGGCCTGCACTCGGCCCCCGCCTGTTACTCCTCCTTGAGGTTTGCAGCCCCCTCAACTCTGCTGCTCCCCCTTGTTTATTTTGAGGTCTGGTTCTCCTGCGAACAGCTGCCCCCACACCGCCCACAGCCTGGCTGCCCAGCACAGAGCAGGTTCCCGCGTCTCGGCACACAGGCCCACATCCTCCCTGCCGTCAGCCCTCTCCGCTCCGGGTCTGCTCAGCTCACCGTCTCCTGTTTTCCTTGACAACCCTTTTTTCTCCTCTGATCCTGAAATGTCTCCATTTCTCCTCCTCAGAAATCACTTGCTACATCGCTTCGGGGCTTAGCGTGCCTGGCTGGAGTTCCCTGCATCCCTCCTCCCACACCCAATATTTTGAAAGATCCCAAGCTGTGATTTCTGTCAGCTGTTCGGGTTTTGCAGAGCTACTCTTCTCCCTCCTGAGTGATGCTGTCTGGCTGGGGGGCTGCTCTGAGCTCCCTTGACTAAGGGGCCACCCCTTACCTTTGCCTCAGCCCCCCTCCCTCCGCCGTTTCTCCTGGCAACCAAGGCCTAGGCTGTGGTTTCCAAGGACACAGATGCTGTGGTGGAGAGTAGGGGGTGATGTGAAGGGAGGGGCGGGGGGCACTGTGTACTAACTCCTAGGGCCCCTGGCCCTACACGGGGGATAGGGTGGTGAACAGATGCAGGTGAAGATGGTAGGAAGTAGGGTGGGGGGAATGGGGCGCCCTCCCCACCCCCAGCCCCCCTCGGATCCACAGCTGGCATGTGCTTAGTGACTGACTGAATAGTTTTAACAATTAGAGTTGTGTAGAATCATCACAATCAATATTACAGTGTTCTCATCACCCTCAAACAGAAGCCCTGCATGCCTTAGCCATCCCCCCAGAGCCACCCATCCCCGGGCAGCCACAGGTTTCCTTCTGCTCCTGTGGTTTTGCCTAATCTACGAATTTGGCTACTGACCAAAAGGTCAGCAGTTCGAACCCACCAACCACTCCACGGGACAGATGAGGCCGTGTCTGTGAGGATGACCGGCTCAGAAACAGTCCGGGGCGATGCTGCTTGGTCCTCCAGGCTCGCGTGGGTCAAGCTGGGCTGGACGGCAGCGGGCGGCTATTCCGTATAAACGGGACCACTGTGTGTATGCTCAGCCTGGCATGGTCAAGGGCCATCGTGTTCAGTCCCCAGGACCTCACCCTCGTGCCCGAGCCCTCTGGGTGTCCAAACCATGCTGTGTGTCCATTCCTCCATGAGTGGACACTGGGGTCATGTCTGCTCTCCCGCTGTCACGTGCTCTGCCCTGGCATCCACCTGACTGTGCCCGAGGACAGGTGCTCAGAGCCTGGGGATTGAGGGGGCCTGGCCTCACCCCCGGGGGGCCTGGAGAGTGGTCGGACAGAGGTGAGCTGGGAGTCTAGTGTCTGTCAGTGTGGGGTATGAGCAGAGGTGGGCTGGGAGTCCCCTGAGCCCCCAGGAGCCCTTAGCACTCCCAGCCCGTGAGTCTTGGTGGGACCTGCACACCAGGCTCCCTTTCGGAACAAGGCCCGTTGTTGTGGGGCACCCTCGGACGGCAGAGTGGAGCCGCGGGGGTTACCTGGCTGTAAACGAGCCTGACCCCAATTGCCAGGCCTGCCTTATGCAGAGCCAGTGAGTGACTTGACATCTTCCATCTCTCAAACACTTAACCCCTGCACCACCCGGCCTTGTTGGGATCCGGGCATGACTGAAAGCCCAGCAGAGCTCTGCTGTCCAGGCATTTCTGCAGAACAGAGCAGGGCTTACAAGACCAGAAGGCTTGAGGGAGGCAGAGCCTCTCATCTCTCCTGCAGAGCAGCTGGTGGCGTCCAGCCACCAACCTTTCTGCCAGCCGGTGCTGTAGCGTCCGTGTGACCAGCGCATACCCCAGGTAAGGGGGCGATGCGGTGTTCCCTTGTTCCAGCCAGACAGCAGCTGCGTGGTCTTGGCCTAGGTTTTGCGTGAGCACAATCAAGTGCGCTGGGATTTCGCTTCTTCTCAGTATCGGCCATAATTTGTTGTGATCCACACAGTCAGACGTTTTGGCATATCAGTAAAACACAGACAGGTATCTTTTGGTATTCTCTGCTTTCCGGTAGGATTTATCTAACATCAGTAATATCTCTGGTGCCATGGCCCCTTCTAATTCTGGCTTCAATTTCTGGCAGTTCCCTGTTGCTGTACTGTTCTAGCTGTTTTTTAATAAGCTTCAGCAAGATTTTGCTTACATGGTTTTGTGTATATGTGTGTTCATATTGCATTTGAAGCAGATGGGGATACCATGATACTCTGCAAAGGGTAAGATTTCAGTATGGGTTACGGAGGCTTTGCATTGCAAGGACTTCTATCATGGTAAAGTTGCACACGGAGGTATTTGTGCTCCAAGGTGACATCACTAGTTGGGACCTAGGGCTGTGTTTCGCCCCGCCCCCCAGCCTCCCTGGGCCCTGTCCAGCTCACTGCCCCGCCCCAGGGCAGCCATCCCTCTGCCTTCTTAGTGGCAGCAGGCCGGCATATCCCCTGGGGCTGCTGTAACTGAGTCGGGAGGTGTGATGGCATCTAAGGGGAACAGGCTGGGGTGCTGCTCACCTTCTACCAGGCACCCTACCTGAGGAAGGGTGGGGCCAGAGCACGTCCTGTGATGGGCCCTCCTCTGTGCTTCCCACCTGGAAGACACGGGCAGTCCCCGGGCTGTGCTGAGCCGCCCCCCCACGCCCAGCGTCCAGCCTGCGCCCTGTGCTCTCCCCCCAGTGTCACGAGGCCGCGGTCTCCATCTACTGCAGCATGCGTGATCAGCGCCTCGCCCACTGGGCCCTGGTCTCCACACTGTCCCTGCTGGCCTGCTGCCTCATCTACTCGCTGACAGGTGAGGCCTCCTGGGGGAGAGGGGAATGGGAGCGCCCCTTCAGAGATGAGGACACAGGCTGTGCGGAGTCGGGGAGCTTGTGGCCAGGCCCCTTTCACCCTGACCCCTCACCCTCACCTCCTCCCACCCTCACCCTTCCACCGTCAGCAGTGATGGGCACTGAGGCATCTAGGGGCTGTGTACCTCACCTTCCCACAGATGGGGTAGGCCTGGGGGCTCACAGCAAGGTCTTCACAGGGCACAAGACTGGTTCAGAGAGACCCCCTGCTGGACCAAGGCCCACACAGCCGGTCAGTGCTTGGCCTCAGCTCCCAGACTCCATTGGCTTCGTCCATGAGTGGACGCTGGGACCCCCTGGGTAGTTGTAGCACATGTGCCATGACACCCTCAGACTCCTGGGGTCCCCTGAAGAACTGCTACTGACCACCCAGCCAGGAGGTCCTTATCATCCTAGGGTCATGACCCAGATGGTCCAGGAGTCAGCAGCATCTTGGTCCCTCGGAAAGTGTTGCACTGACAAGAGCGACAGCCCTTAGCCAGAGGTGGCAGGTCTAAGAACAGGGCGGGTGACACCAGGAGGCAGCGTTATACTAGCGGTGGTGAAGGACTTGGGCAATTGTGAGCACTCGACCTGTTGGTCTTGGTTTTCCTCATCTGGAAAATGGGCATGCTGTCAGCCTGTCTTTAGCTGTTGTAAGTAGAACTGACATTATGGTGTTGGAGTGCTGCTTCAGAGCAGATCCGCCCAGCTCTGCAAAGAGCCGACGGTCAGTGCAGGTCCATCCACCTCCGCAGACACAGTGCAAGCGAGGTCAGTGCCCGCCTCCTGCAGGCCAGCCTGGCTTTACTGGCGAGGAACGGGACGTGGCAGTCAGCAGGCTCTATGCCCATCCATGGCCAGGCCCACCTGGCTCAGCAGATAAGGAGGACAGGTGTGACCCCCAGCTCACTCTCTGAGCTCCAAGTCAGAGGCAGAGTCACTGCAGGCTTCAGGCGGGAAAATCCTGGGAAACAGAATGCTCCCAGATGCCAGCAGACTCCTAAGGTCCATGGGGCGGTGAGCGGGGAGCCCTCGGCATGTGGGCATGGAACCCCAGCGTTCTCTGATTACCACCTGGCCTCCCTCCTCCCTCGCAGGAGCCCTCGCTGTGTGGGTATAAGGTCCAGCATCTCGGC
>NW_006399822.1:3281857-3301028 GCF_000299155.1 Elephantulus edwardii
ATATTCCTTTTTGTTCCCAGGGGCTTTTGGCGTCCTGACCTTCGGGTCCAGCGTCTCTGCCGACATTCTGTTGTCCTACCCCAGGGATGACGTGGTGGTCATCGTGGCCCGGGTGCTCTTTGCTGTCTCCATTGTGACCGTGTACCCCATCGCGCTCTTCTTGGGCAGGTGAGCCTGCAGTGGACGGAGGAGGGCCACCGTCACGGACAGGCACGCTGCCACACACGAACGCTCCTTCCAGCAATTCTGGAACCCACACTGCCCCCCGTCTCATGGCCATCTCAGCTCCTAGTGGCCAGCCCTGGCTTGTGGCCACAACACAGCAGTGTCCCTGCCTCTGTCTTCCCACAGTCTGTCTGCTCCTTCGCTTTGCGAGCACACACTCACTCAAACAGCGCAGAAAGCAAGTCCTGTGTGTGGATCGGTTGTTCCAGTGCCTGTAAATTACATCTACACTCCCCTGCTGTCTGTGAATGGAGCTCTGGTGGCCTAGTGGGGAGGGAGTTGCACTGCCAACCCAAAGGCAAGCAGTTCAAATCCACCGGCTGCTCCACAGGAGAAATGTGCAGGCTCCTGTCTGTGATTTATAGCCTCTGAAAACTGACTGGAGGGTCAGCTGTGAGTCGGTTCTGACTCCATGGCAATAGTTTTAAGTTGGATTCTACGAAGTAAGTGTCCAACAGTAAATGATGGAAAAAATCTGAAATGGAGCAATTACCAAAATGTGAAACTGGGCACCAAGACATGGAGTGACATGTGCTGTTGGGAAAAGGGTGCCACTACAGTTGCTGAATGCGGGGCTGTCACAGACCTTCCATTTGTAAATCAGTGAAGGCCCTCAGTAAACATATCCCATCTAATTCCTTGTGCTAGCAGAGAAATGATCACAGTGCTGGCTTAAAGGGTCTGCAATGCAGCAAGACGAAAAGCAGATTAGATTATATCAACGGCTTAGTTGTAAAATAGTGGCCCTTGCCTCCTTGGAAGGGACCAGAGAGAGGCTGTGAGTCCCCCAGCAGCCAAGGTGAAGAGGGTAATTTGAACAGTGAGGTGACCCCCGAGGTCCTCCCAGGGAGAGCACGCTAACCACTCAGGACCAAGGCCCTTCCTGAAGGCAGCAGTGACCCCCTCCTCTCCCGACACCTTGCCACGGCTCATCTGCCTGTCTGCCGTCTCTCCCTTCCTGACACCCCACCGTGGTTCACCTGCCTGTCTGCTCTCCCCCCTCCCAATACCCCGCTGCACACACACAGAGTTCACCTTCCTGTCTGCTGTCTCTCCTGGGCTCGGTGCTCCTTCCCCTGCTGGCAGCGCTGCCCCGACCTTTGTGCCCGAGGCCCGTCATGGTCTCCTGGAGCCTGGCTGAGAGGCCGTGGGCAGCAGGTGGGGACAGTGCCCTGGGACGGCTGGCTCAGCAATGGCCCTGGTCCCCAGGTCTGTGCTGCAGGACCTCTGGGGGAGGAGCTGCTGGGTACCTGCTGCCACCTCTGAGATGGGGGCGCGGATGCTGCTGACCAGCTTGTGGGTCGCCACCACACTCACCCTGGCGCTGCTGCTGCCCGACCTCAGCAAGGTCATCGACATCATCGGTGGCATCAGCTCCTTCTTCATCTTCATCTTCCCAGGTGAGCTGCCGGCCTCGGCTTCCTCCCCGCGGGCTGCAGCTGCCGCCCCTCGCTGTGACTACACGGCATCCCCCCACCCCAGGCTCCCCGTTTCTGCTCTCCTCCTTTCCTGCCCCTTCCTGCCTCTGGCTTTCTCCCTGGGAAAACGGCGCCCTTCTCTGCCGTTTCTAAAGCCACATCCCTGGATGGATAAGGCCCCTGTGGGTCACTGCCTGAGCCCTTGTTAACAAGAGGAGGAGCTGGGGTCCCCCCACCCCGAGATCTTGCTCTAGGCCAGGCGACCTCAACACTCTCATCCTGGGAGCCCTGAGCCGGCAATGCCGTGTCAACCCAGGGTCCCCACTGTGAGTGGACAGCCTCCGGGCACTCAGGGTGTCCCCATGTCCCCTCGCAGGTCTGTGCCTCATCTGTGCTGTGGACGTCGAGCCCCTGGGGCCGAGGCTCAAGTGAGTGTCCTGGGAGGAAGGGTGTGATGGGCATGAACCCGTGTGGCGTCCTGTGACCCCCACCCCAGCCCACCTGCTGACTCCTCTGCAAATGGAAACCTCGGGCCATGGGGTCGGAGAGCAGATGTCCAAGAAGCTTAGTCCATTCTGTGTGTCTGGGGTCAGGGATCTCCAGTCCTCAGTCCTCTCTGCCAGCTCAGTCCCATCAGGGTCTCCAGGGTCCAAGGACCCCCACAGACCGTGCTCTGAAGGCCTTGCATCTGCATGAGGCCTGGCCAAGGTGGCTTCCACCTGCTGATAAGAGGACAGGGTGGGGCTTCAGAAACACCCCCGTCATGAGGGCAGAGCTCAGCGTGGGCCTGCAGGCACCCAGCAGAGCCTTGCTGGTTAGGGGAGGGGCTGGACCTGTGCTTCACCCAGAGCAACGTCTTCCCGTGCCCTCGCCCTCTGCCGTCAGCTCAAGGAGACATTGTGCTCTGGGGTCCCGACTGAAAATCTCAGGACCCTCAACAGCATGTGCACACCTGACTCGTTTGACGTCTGTGAAAACTGAGGCCAAGGGAGGGAAGCACACAGTGGGGCTGCCAGGGCACAAAGCAGCACACACCGGCCGGCTCTGAACTGCAGGAGCCTGGAATCACAGCGTTGGTCAGACTGAGCTCCCCTGCGTTCTCGAGGGCGAGCCTCTTCCAGCTGCCAGGGCAGCTCCAGCGCTCCTTGGCTCACGGCCACGTCACTCTAAACGCCCCCTCATCACTTCATGGCCTCCTGCCTGGGTCTCTTCTTACAAGGACACCAGTGATGGCATGTGGGAGCCACCGGACACAGCATGGCCTCATTTTACCTCATTACAGCTCTAAGATCCATTTCCAAATGAGGGCTCAGCCACTGGGGACAGGGCTCTCTGGAGGCCACCCCGAGGTGGTGATGGCCCAGGGTGCCTCCTGTTCCTCCCACCACAGGGTCCCTCCCACAGCTGCTGTCCCTGTGGGTCCCAGCAGGTCCCAGCACAGCCCCTTGCAGGAGTTTTCTGTCTCAGAAGTGGCCCTCAGCTGCCTGAGCTGCCTGGTCCCAGCCCCCAGCACGCTCTGAAGTGCTGTTTGCCTTGTCCCTTGGGCCGTGCTCACAACCGCTTTTCCTGATGAGCTTTCAGGATCTTGTCCTTTCTTCCGGTCCCTTTGATGCAGAAGCTTCTTGAGGAGCTGGTTCTGTGTGGCGGAGGGGCCTTTACCGCCCTGAGCAGCTACTGGCTAATGATACTCCTGCCATGACAACCGGGCCTTTGGCCTTGTAAACGGGGCCAGAAATGTCTGCGGCCCGGCCGGCCGTTCTCCAGGAAATCTTGTTATCGCCCCGTCTCACTGTCTGCTTCCCGGCTCCTCCGGTTACATATGGGGCTGCCAAGCATGACCGTGGCCGCCGCCATGGAGTCTGAGGTCCCAGCAGCCCCATTTCGGGTGTTAGACTCTTCTCCTGCCTCCTTTCTGGGGGAGTCGGCAGCTGGGACCATCTCTCCTGTGTCTGGGGCGGCATGGAGATTTTAAGTCAGGTGGAGTGAAGAGCTTTGCCGCCTGCTGGGCTCTCTGCTCCCCTTAAAGGAGCCCTGGCAGTGCGGCTGATAAAGTGCTCAGGTGGTAGCCACAAAAGGCTTGAAGGCACCAGCTGCTCCCCAGGAGAAGACGAGGCAGGCAGCTGTGTGCAGGGACACCCTTGGGAGCCCGGGACAGCTGTGTCCTCTCCTGTGTGGTTGCTCTACTGACATTGACCTGGTCACAGTGGGCATGGGCAAGCCCGTGGAGCCCGGTGGCTCAGTGGTTAAGTGCTGGACTGCTTGCTCTCCAAAATAAAAGGTGAGCATTTGGAACCCTTCGACCACTCCACAGAGAAAGGTTGAGGCAGTCTACCCCCGTGGGGCAGTTCTGTCCACAGGGTGGCTTCAACTCAGGCAGCGTGAGGCTAGTACCCACTGTCTCGAGTCTGTCTGCACATTAGTGAACGGGTCCCAGAGTGCGCAGTGTGGCTGTGCAGAAACCCGGGAGGGGGTGCGCTGACGTGGGCTCCCCCTCGCAGGTGCTGCCTGGAGCTCTGGGGCGTGGTCTCCGTGCTGGTGGGCACCTTCATCTTCGGCCAGAGCACAGTGGACGCAGTGCTGGAGCTGCTCTGAACTGGAGCGTGTAGGGGCGCCGTCCATGGTCCTGGAGAAGGTTTAAAGGGGCACTGGCTCCCCACTCACTGTCCATGGTCCTGGAGACGTTTGAGGCTTGATTCTCACATCACTGCCCATGGTCCTGGATATGGGTTAGACTTTGATTCCTGCACTGCTGTTCATGGGCTTGGAGATGTTCTAGACTCTGGAGCCTTCCACAGCACTATCCGTGGTCCTGGAGCTGTTCTGAACAGGCCTTCCCCATACCATGAACTATAAACGTGGAGGAATGGACACCTCTGACTTTGTAGACCGCTCCCCTGGGTTTCCAGTGCCATGGTGGACATGGAGGACCCAGGAAGCCCTGCTAGAGGGTGTCAGGAGCAAAGACACGAGATGAGGGCAGTCACAGTAAGTGACAGACAAGGTGTGTCCAGTCTGGGGGGGGGATGGGGAGTTCAACCACATCCATGTCACTGTCACTGAGGTGGCACAGGGCTTGGGGGGGCACATCTGGGTATGTCCTCAAGGCCAGCAGCACCCAGCACGGGAACAGAGGGGCTGCCATCTGAGACCACCTGTGTCCAGGAAGGCCATACCCTCTAGGTCATGTCACAGAGCCCACACGTGGGACGTGCAAGAGGCTGGTGGCCAGGGTCCACTTTGTCGCATGCATCTACTTACATGGAGTGACTCTTGGTGACCTCACAGGCTATCCAGCTGTCCCAGCAGACCCAATAGTGGTCACCCCGCCCCTGGGCCGAGGCAGCCACAAGTCCACTTCGTCCAGAGATTTGCCTTTCCTGTTTCTATAAATGGGATTGTGCAGTCCATGGCCTCTGTGACTGGGTTCTTCCATGAAGCATGACATTCTCTAAGATGTTTATCTTACAGGCTGGGTGGCCGAGGCTTGGCCTGGGCAAAGCTTCCTGTCCAGACATGATCTGGAGGCTGGACTCTCATCCGTTCACTCTACATACCTCCGAGGTGTGACCAAAGGCTGGGGCTAGCATACCTGTCACGGGGCTGGGGGCACCTCTGCCTTCTTGCACCCTCGCCATGGGCTGGAGCTCATTAGTGTGGCTGTATGTGTAGACTGACCAGGCGTGGGCACAAAGGAATCTGCAAGCCTCTGTGACCAGCCCTTCACGACTGGTCACAGTTGTCTTCAGTAGGTCCTCCAGCTTTACGGGTCTCAGGAACTTAATGGGTCATTTCTCTCCCTGCAGTGGGCGGCAGGCATGGAGAAGAGTCACTTGATCTCTGCTTCTTGAAAGGCTTAGTGGCAGCTGACCAGGATGGCTGGGCGGAGGTTGACCCTTCCCAGGAAATTGCATGTGGAGCAGGACTTGGCCACACAGAGTTGTGGGTCAGATAGCCTAGAACTGGGCGGTTTGTTTTGGAATCTGGGAACCGTTTGTGAACCTCACGTATGAACTTTCCACGCTGTGTGTAGTGCAGGTTATTGGGGAGATGAATGGTGATGGAGCCTCCCAGCAGCTGTGGGGTGATCAACACAGTACACCCTCAGACAACAGATAACTTTAGGACCTGAAAACCTAGGCTGAGCCTGAGCTTCCTCGCAGCCAAGGGGGAAAGGGAAACCTGAGTGCTGCAGACTGAGGGTAAAGTATAAGAACTGATAACGAGACAACACCAAGAATGTATATAGAGGAGAAGCAGGAGGAGAAGAGTACTGAAGTGTGGGTCCCAGCTTCCCTGGGCCTTGACTGAGAATCACCAGGGAGCAAATCACCAAGAGAATTCAATCCAAATGAAGCCGCGCTCTTTCTATTGAAAACTTTATGCTTGACTCCAGAGGGAGGGGTTAGCAAATACAAGAATGCTGTAAATGTTGAAGGTTTGCTTTAGTGCCTACCCCTGTAAACATCTCAAGTTTGCCTTAGTGCTTGAGGGTGAATTCCAGCTTGGATCCATGCCTCCCTCATATCCTGAAATAGCATTTGGTTTATTCTATTTAGTATGAAATTTGGCTTCCCACACGTGAGGACGCCAAAGCTCACTCACAGGCAGGAAAGGGCATCAGGAGGGAAGCACCTGGCACTAAATGCTAAGAGCTGAGGGCAGGGCTCTGTAAGGGGTGGGGGGGGCCAGGTGCTGAGCAAAGAGGGACTTGTTCCCACGCGTGGAACTGTGGCAGCCCATGGCAACTTGTGTTTCACTTTTTATTCTGATTTGCATGGAAGCTGACAGAACAAATCTGGTTCCGGTCAGCAGTGGGTGCACCTTTCGATGTGTGACTCTGACTGCAGGCCCCACCCACAATGTAACAGTGCTCTTCCTACTTCCTGTCACTTCCTGTCTCCTGATGTTTGCCCCTGGGCAGATGCTGTCCCTCTGATCTTTGTGGTTGATGGTTCCAAGGAATGCATGACCCCTGGTGTCACTCTGCTCATAGGCCTGTCTGTTGTTGGGACTTTTGAGTCACTTGTCAAACTGTCAAGGAGTTTGATAGAAGTGCCTGGACGCACTTGACCCATCCTGCCATGTGTTGGTGCCATGCTGCCAGGTGGTTAGAACACGGGGAGGGGGGGACAGGCAGCTCTGGGATAGGCTCCCAGTTCTGTTACTTACTCGCTGTGTGACCTGTAGGACGTTACCTGCCCTCTCTGGTCTCAGCGCCCCCACCTGCTATGTATTGTACAAGGAGTAAGGCGGCGCCTGCTAGGTGCTTGATGCCACTTGCTGTTCTGAAGCGTGGATCAGAGGGAGCTGGTAGACCTTTCAGGGTTGAGGTTTGTTCTATTCAGAGCTGGTAGCCACCCACACACCCCGAGGCAAAGGCTCCCAGTGGCCGTGGGCTGGAAGCAGCAGAGATGCTGCAGGCAGGGGAGCGTGGGGCGAGCAGGGCTGATGGTGGACCCAGTGTGCTGTGCCCAGCTCATGCAGTCCTCAAGCCTCAGCCCCAGAGAAGAGTTTTCTGGAAGCAGCTGGTTGGAAAGGTGACCAGCCTGAAGGGGGAGGGAACAGGAGCAACAACTCCTGTGCTGGCTGGATGCCCACAGTGTCGCCCCTCTACAGATGAGAAAGTGGAGGCTCCAGCAGAATCCTGTGCAAGGACGTCCCACTTGGGGTGCTGAGCTAGGCTCAGAGATGGCATTTCATAGCCCACAGCTGGCTTTGCATGCGAGGCGGGGAGTGAGCAGTCTGAGGGTGGGGGGGTCCCGGCAGCCAGCGGGGGTAGAGCAGTGTGGCAGAGGCCTTGCTGGGGGTGGGGGGGGAGATGTCATTTGTCATGGTACTTAATAACTGGTTGTCACGTTGGGCCATCCTTGTACTTTCTCCATGGGCTCCTCGCCCTCCCCAGAGCCCCCTCCCTGCGGTCCTGAGGATACCTAGAGCGATGGGAAGGGACACTCAAGACTTCTGGAGTCTTGGGATAGTTGCTCAATGCTGTCGACTTGTGTGTTGTGGGAAGGAACTCGACTGGTGGTGTCTAGTGGTGAGGTGGTCGAGATGGAACCGAGTCCTAGCTGACCCTCAGCGGGTTTCCAGGGACGGAATCACCAGAGGAGACTGTCCATCTTTCTCCCTAGTAGCTAGTGGATTTGAACCACCTGCCTTTGGGCTGGCAGCCCAGCTCTTACCACGAGGCCACCAGAGCTCCACAAACACGTGAGCCCCGGGAGCTGTGCAGTCAGGCCTGGTCTCCTCTGGGGCCCGAGTGAATGCTCACAGTGACAGTAAGTCCCTGTGAGAAGAGCCAGCACACAGTGTGACCGTGCCTCCTACAAGGGTTTATCATAGCGACACACAGAGAAGTGGTTCCTGGCACGTAAGTGCACAGCTCAGTGGCAGGCGATGTGGTCAGCGCCAGGTGACCAGAGTCTCTGGCCGGAACCTTCAGTCCACAGACTCCACTCCCCTCCTCACACCTGTTCCCACCTCTGTGCCTTCACCACGTGCACTTTTTCCCTGGTCAGGGCTCCCTTGTGGGAGCCCGCCTCAGGACTGCCTGTCCCTCTGGCTGAACGTCCACACAGGGAGCTCCAGTGGCTTAGCCCCTAGGGAGCTGTGCTGCTAACCCCTACGTGGCACCTGTCTTGTGGTTCAAATCCCCCGGTGGCAGGATCCTCCTGTGAGGTTTACAGCCTCAGAAACCCAGTGCAGAGTCAGCACAGGTCAGTTCCCACTTGGGGACAACGGGCTATTGAGTTTGTACGCACCAAGGGAGCCCTGGTGGTGCTCTGGTTAAAGCATCCGCCTGCACACTGACCCCCCCCCCACTTGCTCCAGGGGAGAGCGCTGGGCCAGCCCGCCTCGATCTGACCGGGTAGCTCGGGGTTGGGAGTAGCTCAGTAGCCAAAGGATGGTTTGGAGATGTAGCTTCATGTGCTTGTGGAAGCGGGGACAGTGAGGAAGAGCGTGGTGCCGGACGAGAGCACGGGCCGCCCCCTCGGCTGACAGAGCCGCACATGTCCCAGAGCGCCAACAGGGTGGTGCTGGGATGCTGAGTCGTGGTCTCCTGTGCTTGGGGCCTGTGGGCAGGAGGGGCCAGTCCCCGGAGAGGGACAAGACGCTCAGAAAAGGTGAGGAGAGTGAAGAGGCCCAAGACCCTCAGTGAGGTGACTGGTTTGTGATGGGCAGGGTCCCTGTCCTTTGGGGGTCACTGAATGAGAACACACTTCCGGGCGATGAGTTTTCAGTGGGTCATTTACTGCTAGGTAGGAAACCTGAGGGGTCGCTGGACTCGGCCTTGCAGGGTAACTGTGTGCCAGGATCGAGGCCTGGAGAGCTCTCACTGTCGAGGCAGGGGACAGAGGCCCGGGGAGCTGTCGCAGCTCGGGACAAAGGGACAGAGGCCCGGGGAGCTCTCACTGACGAGGGGACAGAGGCCCGGGGAGCTGTTGCGGCTCAGGACAAAGGGACAGAGGCCCGGGAAGCTCTCACTGACAAGGGGACAGAGGCCCGGGGAGCTGTCGTGGCTCAGGACAAGAGGGCTGTGCTGGTTCTGGTTTGCATTTTCCAGCTGATGAGAGAGCCTAGTGGGTAAGGACGTGCTGCCACGGTGAAGGCAGGTGGCTGGAGTCCACCAGCTGCTGCTCTGGGCAAAGATGGGCAGATCCCTCCCGTGAGAGACAAGCCTCTGAAAACCCACTGGACAATCAGCTGTGAGCCAGTCCAACTTGACCATATGTAACAACTACTGACTGATGAAGGGGCAGAGTGGTGCAGGGAGTTAAACGCTTGGCTGCTAACCAAAAACTCTGGCTCGAACCCACTAGTCCCTCTTGTCAGCTTCAGAAACCCTGGGGATAGCTTTTCTGTCCTGCAGGCCCAGGGGGGCAGCACTCAGTTGGGGCTCAGTGGGTTATGACTGTGGGTTGGAGACGGCATGGGGCAGCTCTGAGTCCACTCTGGAGCTGAGATCTCATAGGGTCCCCTCTGCGTTACTGCCTGGTGACATTGAACGTCCTCAGGGGCTGTGCTGCCTGTATCACTGACCCCATTACACAGGTTAGAAAGTTGAGGCTCCAAGGGTGCGACTCGGTCATGCCCTGTGGCTGAGAAGGGGCCCCAGGCACCCTCGGCGGTCACCACGCCAGCGGCCATCCGCAAGCAGAGGGGAGACAGCACACGAGTGTTCCCAACCACAGTTTATTTGTCGCCTGCGTTCCCGGCATCCGCTGCGTGTGGCGTGGGCGCTGTGCCCGCGGGTCGCCAGGCCTGGCTTGGACACTACAGGGTCTCTGCTCCTACAGGTAATTACTACCCGGGGACGGGAGAGAACTGGCGAGCCCTTGCTGCCAGCGTGGGGGGTGGCTGGGCGCAGGGCAGGTCATGCGTGCGGTCAAGGGTGGGGGGTCAGGAGGTGAAATGGAGGTGTGGAGGTTCAGGCAGCCCGGCCCAATGCCTGTGGCTGCAGCAGGACCAAGGACTCGGGGCCACTCCGCCAGGGAGGAGGGCAGAAGACGAGGGGGCCTTCACTTCCAACGGCAGAATACATTCTTGTTTAGAAGTGATTGAAAAGACACGGCTATACCAAAGTCCCTAGAAAAGGGGGTGCCGGGCTCGTCCAGGGCTGCGGGGAGGTGGCAATTAGTCTCGGGCGACTGTGCACCAAGCAGCTGAACAGAGGGGGACAGAGAGAGAGGACAGGAGGGAAAGACACATGTCAGGCGCCCTTTGAGGGCAGGTGTCCCTCCTGTATCCTGTGGAGGCCACTGCAGGTGGGGACCACAGGGCTGGCCAACCCCCCTTGAGGAGAGGGCAGTGGTCCCCCGTGGAAGCATCTGGTCTCCATCTGCCAAAGGGCAGGAGGTGTCCAGGGACGAGCCCAGCCCCTTCATCCAGTGCCTGCTCCCCACTCAGACAGGCAGGAGTGCCCGGGGAGGCGGACACGGCAGGGGACAGCAGGTTCACCCAGAGTCTACAGCAGCAGCAGCAGTGCCAATGGCAACTCGGGTTTGCCGGCCAACCTGTCGGCACCTCGCGTGGCCTCTGGGGGCTGCATCGTCCCATGTTTCTCCCCTCTGCAGTTCTGGTTCAGCCTCACGGCTGCTGCACTATCACCATCCCAGCCTCTGCACGCCCAGCACCCATCTGCAACTGACTGCAGACCACAGGTTCAGGAAGACCCAGGCCTCACCCAGGAGTTGAATGCTGTCCTCTGGTCTGGGCACACCGGTCCCCAGCGCCCTCACCTGGCACAGAGATCCTGGACAGGGCCTCAGGCTGGCTCAGCGTGTCCACCTTGGTGTGTCGGAAGGCTTTGCACGCAGGGCTCTGCAGGTGCCTGTAAGCGGGAGACACGGTCAGCGTGGCAGGGCAGGGTGTGCCAGACCTGGACATCCTGACAGCACCATCAGGCTCAGGGTGCAGGACGACCCCCCCACATCTCCCCTGTGCAGGGGACACAGTGGACCTCAGACTCAGGAGCTGGGTTCATCACAGCCCTGTCCCCCCACGCCCCGTCCCCCCTGCCGGCCGCCATGCCCACCTCTTCCACACCTCCTCTGTCTCCCAGAACTCATAGATGACAAATGTGAAGCCGTCCGCGAGCCTCACGGCGGTGACACTACAAAAAGAAGGGCTGGTTAAGGGTGCTGGGGGTCAGTGTCCACTCTGAGCATAGACTCACAGGCCACGACCACCCTGTGTGTGCCAAAAAGGCTGTGGGTGCAATGGGCATCAACACTAACGTACAACCGAGAGGGCCAAGCGGCCCCTTCCTCTCCTCTCTCAGTGCTGGCCCACCCCTCCTCATCAGGCACCATGTGCTCCAGTGACCACAGCCCTGCCTGCCCGCTGTGCATGTCCCCTTCTCCATCCAGCTCTCGGAGCCATAACCGCGTCACCCGCTTCCACTCATCGTGACCCTGTGAACAGCTGGCCTGAGCCCGTTCTATCCTGCTCCATCTTCACCTCTGACGCACTCGAGCCCACTGCTGCAGTCGCTGTCAGTCCATCTCAAGGGCCTTCGCTGACCCTCCACCTTTCCGAGCATGAAGTACCTCTCCAAGAACAGCCTCTCCTAACAACATACCCAGAGTATGTGAGGTGAAGCTTTACCACAACAAATCCACCCCCGGCAGACAGCACCGTCTCTGCTACTACTCACCCCACACCTACAGGGGGTCCCCCAAGCTGTTCCTGCTGCTGGGATGGGGTGCCGGGCAGGACACGGTATCTAGGGGGACACCTAAGCATGGGCTCGTGTGCCTCCTCACTGACCGAGTGGACAATCTCACGTTTTCTCACCACGTGCTGCTCGGGACGGCTGGCGCTCCATCCAGACCCCAGCACCTCCCTCAGTGACAACCCCTGACGAGGACGGGGCCTCAGTGAGGAAGGGGTGCACGGGCTCATCGCACGGGCTTGGATGTGCTTAGAATCAAAGACGTGAAACCTATGGGACAGTGTCCAGTACAGACCAATGGGGCAGCACGCTGGGCTGACCACGCTCACAGGTTCCCTGCCCCTGGGGCTGGCGTCCACTCCACAACCTGCTCAGAACATTCTAGCCTCAGAGCCCATGGACATGTGGTTACCTAGACCTTGGTGTCCACAGGACCCCTTCATACCCCTCCCCAAAGCAGCCTTCACACAGGACCTCCCTGAGGCTGTGAGCCTGTAGCCAAAGACACAGTCCAGCCTATGCCCATCAACCCTCCCCATCACAGCCAGCACAGGGCGGCCACTGTGCGAAGCATGGACAGTGGGGCATGGACTGGAGACAAGGCCCCACCAGACGGCCAGGAGTGAGGCAGGGCTGGGTGCCTCCTGCAGAGCTCTGCCCACCCCTGCTCAGGGCCAGTCCCAAGGATAATGGCCTTTCTCGCTGTCCTCACTAACGCCTCCTCCTCCTCCTTCCACAACCACATGACAAGCATGTACCACACAGCCCACCCTGCACAGCAGAGCACGCGTCAGCCCAGTGGGGAGCAGAGCTGTGGTCACTGGGGGGCACACCTACAGGACCCCTAGCCGCTGGCTCTCACCCCAACGCCAGGCAGTCCCAGGGTTCCTGTGTCTTTAGTGGAAGTTTTAGGTGAGTTAGGTGGTGTGGTTCTTCCTGGGTGTCACCCTGGTGCTGTGACCCCTCAAGCCAGAAGCATCCCATAGCTAGACCCTCCAGTGGGTTCGCACAGCCAGTAAATCCAATGGGAAACTGCCCAGCTTTCTCCCACAGACCAAGGGGTGCTGTCAAACTGCGGACGTTTGCCTTAGCAGCTCAATTCCTTACCACTTAGTGCAAAGAAATCTAGAAGCCTCTTCAGTGCTTTAAAGGCTGCACGTGCAACAAGCAAGGAGCCTGTGATGCTGCTGATGTTTCAGAGGTGAAGGTCTGTACATCACATTAAAGGGCAGGAAGGAGCCACCTTCACAGGGGAACTCTGCAACCTGGCTGGACTCCAGTCACACCTCACAGCCGGCGCCACACAGGGCCCCCAGTGGTCCCACCTTCCAGATGCCCACCCTCACTCACTGGAAGCAGTCCCTCTCCCCTGCGGTGGACCGAAGATACTGGCGCAGGGACTCCAGGAAGTCAGTCAGCTGCTCAGGACACACGGCCAGCTCCTGGCGGACCAGCTGCAGGTGCTGCAGACCAGAGGGTGGTGAGGCCAGCAAAGGAAGGCCACCCGCCACCCCCCCTTATCAAGAACACCCCCCTCACCCCCTCCCTCATCACACACGCTCTCCTTTCTGTACGTTAAACCTGGCTTTCAGGGCAGGAGGGCGGTGACCAAGGGGGGAAAATTAGAAAAAAAAACACCCCAAAACTGACCCTCAAAGAACTGGAAATAGAAGATTAATCATGATCACTTGTGTCCCCACAAGTGCCGCAGGCCTACCCGCCTGTCTACAGAAGCACGTGAGACCAGTGACCAGAGACGCGAGTTCTTCACGAGGTTGACCCTTGGCCAACAGCCTTGGGAGGGGAGGCCGCGGACCTGGGCTGTTGGGGGCAGGGATGGGGGTCTCAGGCAGGTGTCTCACCATGTTGCTGCCCTCTTCATCTGAGAGTCGCTGGTGCAGGTCAAACCAGAGGGTCTGAAAGAGGGAAGTGGGTGAGGCTGGGGGCAGAGCACCTAGGTTCCAGGGGATACAGGGTTTTGGGGTGGGAGATGGAGGCCCAAGGGGCCAGGCCCCTCCCTCCTCCAGGCCCTGCGAGGGTGGGACCCATAGTGAAGGATGAGATTGTGTCCCTTCTAAAAGTTACACTTTGGTAATTACCTGTGACCCCCTGAAAATGGGGTTCTCTGGTTAGACTAATGAAATTATGCAGGATTAGGGCAGAAACCCGGTGGTGCAATGGCTGAATGCTGGGCTGCTTCCTGCAGGCTGGGTGGATGAACCCACCCGGCTGCACTGCGTGAGAAAGGCCTGGTGATCTTTGAGGCCATGACCACTGACTGCCACCCGGTGGGCTGCCCCGTGGCATTTCGAGGACTGTCACACAGAAGCAGCTTGCTCTCTCTCACGCTGAGGATCTGGTGAGTTCAGCCACCCTCTCTGTCCACAGCCCCCCAACTCCAGAATTGGGGGGGGCAAGGCCAGGAGCCAGGCCCAGATTGGCTGCCACTGGGGCCAATCAGAGGCATGCGGAAGCCCCGCCCCATCTCCTGGACGCCTAGGTGCCCCAGGCTCCCAGCATGGTTGTTAGGGAGACCATGGCTCTAAAAATAAGCTTCAAAGAGCTTCCCTCTGCCTCCTGCCTAGTTGTTATGACAACCAGGCCTTGGGGTCTCCACCAATAGCTGGTGCACAGGGCCTGGCTCCCCCTCCCCACCCCACCCCTGCCTCAACCCCAGGTGGGCACTCCAACACACCCTCAGGTGCCTCTGAACCATAAACTCAGGAAGAACCAAAGCTCTCTATGAAATAAAAAACCAGGTAAGGTCGTCCACCCCCTACAGGAAGGGTGTGCTCCAGGCACGTGGGTGTCGTGTGTGTACCCACAGGCTCTGGGGGCCCTGATAACCCAGCAGTTGCTGGCATTCTACTAGGAAACGCTGGCTGTGCTCCTGGTTGAGCCATTAGCGGCCTTCATGTTACTTCACGGTCAGGAGAACGCTCTTCTCGCTGTTCCCTCTTCAGAAGAGAAAGGCAAGACTCTGAGGGGCTGGTCACTGGCCCCAGGTCACACGGCTCACACTGGCTGCAGCCAGGACCTGACCCAGACAGCATGCAGCTGATACCCTGCAAACCTCACGGCCACCCCAAAACAGCCACACTACAGGCCGGTTCCTGGGCTATGGAGCGAAGATTCCAGAAGGGCTGAACAGTGGACACACCTGCAGCATTCAAACAGCTAGAAGTGCCCAGGGAGAGAGGAGCAAGCTGAAAGGTTGAGAGTTCAAGCCCACTCAGACAGCTCAGAACAAAGGCCTGGTGAGCTGCTTCTGAAAGGTCACAGCTTATGACCCTGTAGTTCCACTTTGCAGGTGTGGGGTCACCTTGAGTCAGGAAGGACAACACTCAGGTACTACTCATGCTGTTTCTTCTCTCCCCCATCGTGCACCAGCTCAGGATCTTGGCCTTCAGCCTCCCTACAGGCTATGGGTCCGAGAGCCCAGCACCCCCAATGCCCCTGCTCTCCACAGGCCCCCCTCCATCCCGAGACCCTCATCTTCACAGTCCAGCTAGTGATGCTTTCTCCAGCAACCACCACCAGCCTCCAGCCGGCTGTAGCCCTCAAATGGGTCCATCCTTGGGGGCATGGGACAGTGGGCAGCCCTAAGGGGAGGGGGGAGAGGCGCTGGCCCCGAGGAGTGGGGTGGAGGGGTGCCATGGGGAGTGGGGTGGAGACACGTCATGGGGAGGGGGTAGAGGGGTGCTGGCACCAGGGGAGTGGGGTGCAGGGGCTCAGTGCAGCGCTCACCTTGTTCTCCAGCCTCCCGATGAGTTCTGCCAGCCTGCTCACCTGGGCCTCCAGCCCCTCCTCCTTGGGGTCCAAGGTCACTGGGGAGGAGAGTGCAGAGGTGCACACTGGGCCAGTGGTCTGGAGGGGCCATAACCCCCCTGGGGGTCTCAGCCTCCCCCAGCAAGCATCCCTAGGCCATGGGTGGGCTCTGGTGTGTGCTCAGAATTCCCCGCGGAGCCCTGGTGGTGGTGACCCATCCCCTGGGGACCTCCCAGTGGTGAACGTCCTGTTCTCACCCCTTGGAAGGGTCTTTGCTTGCTCCGTGGCCATGATCTTGTGGTTGGGGGTGTAGGGGGGAGTGGCGTTTCCGTACCAAGTCTCCGTGACACCATGGCTGGCTCGGCTGTGGTTGTGCCTGTGGCGAGCGGGAGAGACACATGGACTATGACGCGGGCCCTGACCTCAGCTCTCAGAGACTCATCCATTCAGCACCAGAAGGACCTTCAGGAGGAGCCCTGATGGCCTGGCTAACCGAAAGGACAGCGGTTCAAATTCACTGGATACTCGTCGGGAGGAAGACGAGGCCGCCCGCATCCATGGGACTTCACAGCCTTGGGAACCCCGTGGGCAGTTCCCTCCGTCCTCCAGGGTCACTGTGAGTCCGAATCGGTGGCTGGTTTGGTTCTGGCTGACTCTGCAGGGACCTTCCCCCTGTGGAACCCAATCCCCATGGGGTGGGCTCAGCCGCCTTTGTGACTGGCCAAAGCGACAGAGCGAGCTGAGGTGGCGCTGGGATCTGAACTCTGCACCACTCTGGGATGTAGCTCAGACCCTGCTCGCAGGGATCCTGCACTCTCTGGCAACCTTGTCTGCAGGTCAGCTCCCCCAGCACAGCCACTGGCCAGGCTGAGCTGTGCAGACCCCAGGGTCCAACCCTCCCGCCCTCGCTGGAGCCAGGATGGTGCTCAGGTCCATGTGGTGTGGGGGGTTTGCACCTGTCAGACCTCCTCCAGGAGGGCGCTCACCGAAGACAGCAAGAGCAGGGAAGTACCCAAGCCCACTGCTGCGGAGCCAACCGACTCCTCTGACTCTGCATGGGGGTTCCCCGAACTGGACACCTTTATAGGGAGACGGCCCATTTTCCTCCCTCAGAGCAGCAGGTGCATTCGAACCACCAGCCTCTCAGCATCCCAGCACAATGCCATCAGGACTCTTTAAGAATATGACAGGACAGAGAAATCTGTGATGTTGACTTCACTCGGCCCCATCCACAAACCACACCCCCCAATGCCTGCCTGCCTGCCTGCCAGGAAGACACACACACGCTCCAGGAGCAGAGCACACAGCAGGTGCTCAATAAATGCAGTGACTGGTCTTTCTCGGATGTGTAGAGATGAGTCAGTACACACAGTGCTTGTCCACACAGGACAAACACACTCACACTCTCTGTCTCTCTCTCTCTCTCACACACACTCTCACTCACAGGTGCTGGCTTGCTCCCCGCCCCCCTGCCTTTGCCTCTCACTGCATTTACCTCCTGTGACCTCCCTGAGGGAGGGAGCAAAGCAGTCCCAGGGCTGGCAGAAAGGCTCCCAAAATCAAAAGCCTGAAGCATCAGTGGGATGTCTACAAACCAGCAGCAAAGGAAACACTGCCCTTCAGACTATGTGCTTCATCACGCAGCCCCCCTGGGGCCATGGATTTGAACCAGCAGCAGAGCCTGGAATGTGATTAGCGTCTAGAAACGTGTCTTCAGAGCTAGGCGGACCAACGACTGGATCACTGAACAGCCATGTCTCACTTTACCACATGCACAGACACTGTTTTCTCTAAACTGACGTCTGTGAGCACTGGTTTGCCAGCAGCAGCCGGTCTCGCTTCGTGGCTCTGCCCCATTCTGGTCACTCCTGCACTAGCTCACATCTGTTCACGACACTTCTGCACAGACCCCGTGCCGTCCACTCGACTGGCCCACAGTGACCCTCCACTGGGACTCGGCTGTAGATGTCCATGGGGCGTGGTTGCTATGAGCTGACCCACGGCTCACCCTGCTGTGGCTCTTCAGAGGCTGAAATCATACGGAAGGAGACTGTTCCTTTCTCCTCCTGTGCAGCTGGTGGAGTCAAGCTGCGAACCTTTGTGCTGACAGTGCAATTCCTTACCCACTAGGTGATCAGAGCTCCCTGGTGGGAGGAAACGGAGCACCGTTCTCCTGAGGAACAGCTGGTGGATTTGAACTAGCAAACATTTGGGTGCACACTGCACCAACAGGGCTCTTGAAATTGAGCCCAGCGGGGAGAAATACAACTTTCTTAAGCACTGGGAAACCACGCAATTGGCATTACTCACTTTATTGTGATCCCGGCTTCAAGGAAGCGGTTTGGACTCTTTCTGGGCTCTGTCTGCACGTGCCCTAGCTAGGAGTCAGCCAGGGGCAGTCATCTCACCACATCCTCACAAGGGCTGAGGCGCAGTGATAGAATGGTCCCATTTTACAGAGCAGACAATGGAGGCACAGAGGGTATCAGAGCTCATCCAAGGTCACCCAGGTCCTCAGAGTGTGCATGCAGGCGCACACACGCACCCCCACCCCCCCCCCACACACACACCACGCACCGGATCTGGCTGGTCTGCTCCTCGATGGCCTCCACTGCACTCTCCACTGAGCTCAGCAGCGACTGGATCTGATTGGCTGTCTCCTTCAGGAGGAAGCGGGTCACAAACTGGTCCACGCTGCTCCCGCCCTCATACACCTGTGCAGGAAGGGAAGGGCACAGACCTGAAAGGGGTTGGAGCAGCCCACTATGACCCAGGGAGGGGCCTGGGCGTGGCACAGACTTGGATGTGCCCGGTGGGCTGTCCGGCCTTGTAACGGGTAGAGGGCATTGAGGTGGCAGCACAGCGTCTGAAGCAGGGACTGTGTTCAGAAATCACACTGTGAACCTCAGATTCGCTACTTACAGGACATGTGATCCGCGCATAAGGGGCTACTGTGGTATCAGCCTTACAAGGCCGTGGTATGACGTGATCACATGTGTATCAAGTGTTTGTCACAGTGCAGTCACGCACCAAATACGTGACAGAACAGCTACTGCAATGAAGAAGGACGAGGGGGAGATGGTGGCGGTGGTGGAGGTGGTGGTGATGACAAAGATGTGTTCATCACGGTGGCGGTCGTGGTAAAGGCTGTGGAGATGATGGTGGCAGTGGCGATGAAGATGTGTTCATCACGGTGATGGTGGTGGTGTTGGTAGTGGGGATGGGGATGATGGTGATGGTGGTGGTAAAGGTTGTGGAGATGATGGTGGCAGTGGCGATGAAGATGTGTTCATCACTGTGATGGTGGTGATGGTCGTGGTAAAGGCTGTGGGGATGGTGGTGGCTGTGGTGATGAATACGTGACATGGTAATGGTGGCGCTAACAATGCGGGGATGACGTTGGTAAAGGCAGTGGTGGGGGCGATGGTGATAGTGGTGGTGGTGGTGGTGATCATGGTGGTGATCGTGGTGGTGGTGATCGTGGTGGTGGTGGTAGTGATCATGGTGGTGATCGTGGTGGTGGTGATCGTGGTGGGGTTGATGTGATCGTGGTGGTGGTGGTGGTGATCGTGGTGGTGGTGGTGGT
>NW_006399822.1:3302423-3317769 GCF_000299155.1 Elephantulus edwardii
TCGTGGTGGGGTTGATGGTGATCGTGGTGGTGGTGGTGGTGATGAGTGATGACGACAGGGATGAAGCACTACGGAAGAAGAATTCACAGCCTCCTGAACCTCCTTCCTCCTCCAAGGGGATCCTCGGGGCTCCTGGGACTCAGAGCTGCAACTCCAACAGAACATGGGAATTAAGCGCAGCAGGGGGTGTCTACACGGGCTCCCCTAAGGACAGGGCCTTGGGCTCAGGAATGAAGACGCATAAGGGGAGGCTGGAGACACAAAGGGAATCTGTAGACCCACGAGGGAGACCCTGCAGACACGACGAGGCGGGTGAAGAGGATTCTGTGCATTTTGTCCTGTGACGTGAGACACCACAACAACCCCCACCACCCCCAGGCTGTGGTGGTCACTTGGTTTCTTTGTCTACAGAAGGTTCACAGTGGATGCAAGAGACATGTCAGCCTCTCCGGGAAAACAGCGATAAAAAGAGCCCTTTGCTGGGAGACTGCGGTGCTCTCAAACCCCTCCCTGAGCTGCCCTCCCAGCCGCCTCCCCCAGGACCTCACCTTCCTGGGATGTTTGCCCTGGGACACCCTGGAATCCTTCCCAGTCCCTGGCAAGCAAGCAAAAACAGGCCTCTCAAGGAAAGCAAATTAAACCATCCATCACTCAGACAGGGAATTAATTAGCAGTAATTGCACAATGAGAAACAGGGCGAGGGACAGAGAGACTGGAATGGAGCGGGGGCAGAGAGCCTGGGTGAGGGATGGAGAGAGGGCCCAGAGAGATGGTCACGGACAGGGAGGCATGGAGGTGGGTACTGCATCATGGGCGAGCCTGGGACGTGCCAGCCACAGGCCCAGGCTGGGGATGAAATCTGTGCCAGAATTACTGCCAGGGTCTGCTGTCCTGATGCACCACAACTCTTCCCTATCATCCAAGCAGAAAACACAAAGCACCCACAACCCAGTAGTCAACGGCTCAGAAAAGGAACGATCCAAAACCAACGAGAAGGCCAAGCTCTGTAAACATGCTAACACAGAGACGGGCGGCTGCTCGGAGGGACCGAGCAGAAACACAAGTCAAAAGGCCTTGAAAGCACCAAGCCCAATGCCTGGGGACGTGGCCAGGCTCAGTCTGTGTTAACTGCTTAGCAGAACTCCGAAGAAGACAGTGACGTTCGCTGGAGGAGAAATTCCATTCTGATTTCGTGCCCTAACGGGTGCAGCTTCAAATCGTCCCCAAGGGGAAGAGTCCAGCTTCAGGTTACAGCCGACAATGTTCTTGTCTGCTGGACTATGAGGGGACACCCAGGAGCTGCAGCTCTGTCCGGATGAGCACCTTTTTTTGCAAAGAATTCTAGAAAACCTTGCTCGAATCCCTGAGGTCTGAAGTAGGGGAAGATCCTGGCATGGGACTGGGGTCAAGAAGTGTACGTAAGCATTCAGAATAACCGCTCACTGCAATTACACGACATGACACAACTCAGGACGTGAGATACAAACCGCTAATAGATCTTACGCGTGTGGGCTTAAGTCAGTGAAAAATAAGAAAGTAGGAAATAAAAGAGCAGCTTTAAAAATCTCAAAAGCTAATTTTACTCCACAGAAGAGAAGAGGAAGCAGTGTGGTTTTTAAAGCTCTTGTTGTTAGATGCTATTGGGCCAATTCTGACAACAGAATGAAACCTGCAAGGGTCCTGGCCCACCTCACAGTGCGGCCACGTCTGAGGCCACTGGTGCTGTCACCAGGCTCGTCCATCTCTTAGAGGGTCTTTCTTGCTTTCAAGAACCCTTTATCAACCTTGATGTCTTTCTTTCTCCAGGGGCTGACCCTGTTAGTAATACAACCCGAGGAACACACAGCTAAGCATGCCAAGGACTTATTTTTTCTACCTTTGTAAGAATTCACATAGTTTTTGTTTTATACACTCATTCATATCCATTGTCTTTTATATCATTCATTACCATTAATCAATGCCCATTTTTCATTCACGTACATTGAATTTCATGCACTCACCCACTCGCACTGTGTTTTATAGAACTAATTATTCATTTCCCCCTCCCTTCTCCCGCCCTGTTTGCCCTGTCCCCTCGACATTCACACAGGTCCAGGGAGCCGGGAGAGTCCATGAGCACTGCAACGTGCCAGGACAGTGAGGGTCAGCCTGGAAGAGCTGACCAAGGAACAAGATGAACACTGCAATTAGAGAGCGGGGACAGGACATGGATAATGACAGATTCTTTTGAAGCCACTAACAAAACTAAAAACTGGAGTGTCGGCTTTCCTAACGCTTCTCAAAGCGGCAAATAAACAGAGCAGATCCATCACCGTAAAACCACAGCAGACCAGGATGTCGCTGGCAGGTGCCTGGAGGGGTGAACTCTACGGTGTGCTGTGCACTGCTCCAGAATAGTTAGAAAACCAGGATTACAGCGAGGTCCGTTCAGATACAGCAGTCACGTCCTGCGGGTTGCCCTATCATTCAGCCCCATTTTCAGTCCTAGTCCATCTAAGTCAGGAAACCCCACTGGAACCACTCAGCATCGTACCCACACACAGCATCGCTCAGATGTCCAGGGGTGGCTATGCATGAAGAGCACTGGCCGGGAATGGAACCTGGGTCTCCCACGTGGAAGGGGAGCATCCTACCTCTGAGCTGCTACTGCCCTCATAGTAACGACAGCAATAAAGAAAAGTGGGCTAGAGTCCCCACGTAAAGGCAGAGCCCCGGATTTGATTAAACAAGACCCCAGGAGCGGCACGCCTAAGAATAAGACAGGAGGAGATTAGACACAGGAACAAAACAAGCCTGTGCTCAATCTGCAGCCTGACGCAACCACAGGGCAGGGGGAGCTGCTGTCTCACCACCACGCCAGCATCTGAATGACAAAATCCCACTAGATAAAAGCAAACCTCTGCCCCACAGGCTAGGGCAGGGCTCACATCCACTGTTCACAGGGTCTCGATGGGCTCAAAGAGACTCGACAGCATCCAACTACAAACGCCACTGGCAGGAGTCTGACACAGCAGCCCGGCAGGACCGAGCAGAACTGCCCCAGATGGTCCCGAGGCCGTAAACCTCGCAGGAGCACAGCGGCCTCGTCCTTCTCCCGTGGAGCACGGAGCGGCGGGGGGCAAACCAGCAGCCTGATGCAGGCAGTCCAATGCTTAACCGCCCTGTCACCAGGGCTCCTCACACAAGATACGAACGGTCGGAATAGAGTGACAAGAAACGTGTGCACAAGGAGGACGAGGCATGAGTAACGTCCACGTGCTGGGCGAGGAGATGGTCATCAACACAGTAACGGGGACATTTTATAAAGAGATTTTATAACGAGATTTACCACCCAGCACGTCTTTCATATCAAGAGTCCAAAATTGCTCATATGCTGTGACTGAGTAATCCCACTTTTGATAAGCTGTCCTTAAGAATTAATCCACAGTGTGGACAAAGGTTGATGCCCCCGCATGACCTATGATAATAAAAACATGGAAAGAACCAAATAGCCTACTACTGGAGGAGTAATAAGTAAATCTAAGTAAAAACAGGTAAAGTGATGCTTTGAGGAATGTTCAGTAACATGGAGAAATGTGTACCTTCAAAGAAATATTAAGAGATATGCAGGGGAAGAGAGGATTAATCATGGGGTTGTACAATTTGATGGGTGGGGGGGATGAGGGAAAGGAAAAAATCTGTTCTTAAAGCAATGTATTAGAATTTTGTAAATAAACTAGTAGAAATTTAAAAAAATAAAACAAAAAGAAATATTAAGAAAAATTCAAGGGGAGCTCTGGTGGCCTAGTGGCAAGAAGCTGCACTGCAATCCCAGAGGAACACGGTTCGAATCCACCAGATGCTCTGCCGGAGAAGGAGGTGCAATATCCTCCTGTACCAGTCAGATCTGATTTGATGGTACACGCACACAAAATAATAAAAAATAATTTAAAAAAAAATTAAAAAAAAGAAAAATTCAGACACAGAACGTTAAATCTATTAAAGACATCCCTGCTGGGCGGGGATTCAGTGGTGGTCACGTTAACAGTGGTCACAGACAGAGGGATGAGAAGGGATCTGAAGTGGCTCTTCACCACGTGCCTCCTGAACACGCTGTTGTTGCTAGTGACAATCTACTCCGAATCACAGCGCCCTGTAGGTAACAGGTCGGACGGTGGCCTGCCCTGTGAACATCCAGTATTTATATACTAACAAGGCGCCCTGGGAGTCCAGTAGTTAAGCACGTGGCTGTTATACAAAAAGACTGTCTGAACTCAAGAACAACCAGATGAGTGTGTTTCCATAAAGGCTGTGGCTCTGGAAATCTCGACTCAATCCTGCTGTAACATCATACGGTGCTGCCTGCACTCAGGACAATCTTCTGACATACATTCTTTTTTATGTATATATGTGATGATGTTTTTATTATATCGTTTTATAGTACATATTTCATAACAAAGAAATGTTCGAGTTTGAAAGCAGGACCACATCTCAAATATCCGTAAGAATGATTACAATACACACTATGTAAGAATGACATCACAATGTGTTTGAAAATAGAGCAGAATCAGAACTAGAGAGTGTCCGCTACCCCAACTGACCATCCTCCCAGAACTGACCATCCCCCAGAACCGACCATCCTCCCAGGACGGACCACGCCCTCAGGGTCAGAAGAGATGCACTGACAGACTGAAAGACAAATGTGAATCAGAACTAAAACCCTAAAAAACAAAGCAACAATAAAGAAGAGACCTCCTGAACTGAGACAAGCTTCCCCAAGTTCATTACTCTGATGTTCTTCAAACCTTGAACAAAAACTAACTCCTGAGATCACCTCACAGCTAGAAAAGAAAGTTGGTGCAAAAACTAAGACCATCACCTCCAAGAACTGGGCTCCTTTAATAAGTCACCTGGATGAGACCAAAAGGCAACAATTAACACAAAGATGAGATAAAGGGGGCAGGGAAACTTGATGCAGGGAAACAGAACAAACAGAATGGAAAGAAGGTGAATGTTCACACAGCATAAAGACTGTAACCAATGTCACGTGACAACTTGTGTAGCAACTGTTGGATGACAACCCAAACTATAAACCTTCACGGAAACCACAATAAAATATTCTTTTTAAAATTGAGTTGCTATCTGGCAGGCCATTCTTTCTTTATTTTTTTTTTTTTTGTTTAGCCCAATCTTTCCTATTACAACACAACAAACTGAAAGAAGAGAACAGACTCAGCTGTGCAGAAAAGAATAACAGAAAAAAACACACATTAAAACTTAGGGGTTGGCACACAGTTCAAATACACCGGATGCCCTGCTGGAGAAGGAGGGGGCAATCTCTTCTGTACCAGTCAGATCTGATTTGATAGTACACATGCACAAAGTAATAAAATAAAAATTTAAAAAAAAAACCCACAAAAAACAAAACTTAGGGGTTGCTGTGAGAATATCATGCAGAAGTAAACTTAAAATTTTTAAACTTTATCTTAAAAAACTCTCCCAAATTAAGAATTTTATATCACATTAAAAAAATAACTATGAACCCATGCCTAGGAAGCAGGAAATAAGGATGACAAAATTTTAATTAGAAAAAAAATATGAAATCAGAATCAATTATTCAGGAGCTGACTGTTATAAAAAGGTTACCCAAACTGGCAAGCATCTATCAAATAAAAGGGGTTTTAATTCTGTTTTTAATAGGACAATCAGAGTATTGCATAGAACAAATGTGCTGTAAAAGACCTCTTTAAAGTGCTAAAAGGCAAAGATGTCAGCTTGAGGGTTAAGGTCCCCGATGCAAGCCGTAACATTTCAGTCGCCTCATACGCATTCAAACACTGGGCACGGACGAAGGAAGTGAGGCCTCTGGACTGTGGTGGTAACAAAGAATACTACCGAGCACAGCTGCCAGAACCAAGAATTTGGTTTAGAAGTACCGCCAAAACGCTCCCGGGAAAGGCTGGTGGGACTTGGTCTGCCGTGCTTGGGGCATGCTATCAGGAAGGGCTAGTGCCTGGGGGAAGACATGATGCTGGTGAAGCAGAGGGTCAGGGGTGTCCTCAGCAGGACCGCTGGACGCGGTGACTTCACCGAGGCGTTCAGCAGAGCAGAGGCTGTGGGACGGTGCAGGATGGGGCAGGGTTGTGCTCTGCTGGACACGGGGCTGCAGTAAGTCAGAACTGACCTGATGGCCCCTCACAAGAAGGGAAAGAGGGCAAAACTTCAAACAAGACCACACTGCAGCTCCAGTGCACAGCGGCCGGCTCACACTCAACGCAGCTGGCCCTCTACGGGGTCCCAAGCCAACTGCAGAGGCTTGCTCCTCACTCCCAGTGGAGCCACTGCTGGACTCGAACTGCCAGAGAGGTGTGCACAGGGCCAGCAGGGCAACAACTCCCCGTGGACAATGCTCCCAGAGCTCCCTCACGCTGCAGCTGCAGGCGTCTTAGTGAACCAGTGCTAAGGAACTGTGCTGACATCCCAAAGGCACAAGGTTCAGATCCACCAGATGCTCCGTGAGAGAAAGACAAGCACTCTCCACCACGGGGATTTACTGCTGCTGAAAACCTGCTGGAGGGTCAGCTACGAGTCAATTCTGACCGGACGGCACACAGCAGCAACTACCTATACTCAGGATCTATCGTGTTCCAAACCATGTCCTAGATATTTTTTTATATCATAAGAGCATATTAAACATAATCAATTATGAAATAATAAAATATCTCCACAAAGTTTTATTTAGAAATAGAATTTTGTTGTTAGTTGCCTTCGAGTCTTAGTGACCCTGTGAACAAGAGCTCTGGCTCCTGCCCTGTCCCTCCCTCCCCGCCATCTCAGACACGCCCCAGTCCACTGTTCCCTCACTGCGTCTGTCCGTCCACCTGGGTAGGGTCTTCTCTCATCGCTGACCCTCCACCTTGCCCAGAGTGATGTCTTTTCCCAAGAACTGGCCCCTCCTCACAGCATGACCAAGTTTGCCTTTAACTGGATACAAAACGTGACTGAAAGTTAAGACTGACCTTAAAATAATTATTAAAAAAAAAAATTCACTTCCTAGAAAAAAAAATAATTATTCAAATATTCTCTTACCCTGTTGAGCCCTGATCTACATCTAAGAGTTGTTACGGATAATCTTTCCCTCTTTGAAGAGAGCGCGGATCCCTGGTTCAACATGCTGACTCACTCACAATGCTCTCGTGCCCCACAGTTCATCCCAACGGAGACTGACAGGAAGCCTTCGGCCAGTGAGGAAAACCGCCCTGGGCCGAGAGACGAGCTCACAATTAGGGCTGCTCGCAGGAAGCCTGTGCCGGCTGGTGCCCCACTAACAATAGAATCCGCCCTATCAGCAGAACAATCCTATGATCATTTCAAAATACCCCAGAAAAGCATCCAAGAACATTAACGACCACCTCCTAAGATAGACTCTAACAAAGGGACTGGGGGGGGGGGGGAAGAGTTTCTTAATATGCTGAAGAAGATTCTAAAACAAAGGCTGACACCCACACTGTCACAGTGGAGGATGTGAGGACAATGAACTTGAAAATGGGAAGGAGCCTACCAAGGCTGCCTGGGTAGCAATGTGATGGTGCTTCAGGACATAACAGAAGAGGGACCGCTATCAGACCAGAAGGGACTGGCACACAGTTGATACAGAGGGGACAGCTACCTCATGGAACAAGCCAGGATATCAGCAATCATCAGAAGATGCAAGCCAATCTCCCCAGAAAAGACCACTGCCATCGAGTGGACTCCAACTCCTAGTGACCGGGGGACTGGGCAGGCCCACCCTGTGCGCTTCCAAGTTTCCTCATCGTTCTCCCTCAGCTCGGTCACTGGCTTTGAACTGCCAACCTTGCGGTTAGTAGAGCAATACTAAATCCACTGAGCCACAAGGGCTGCAAAAAAAGTCATCAGTGAGATGCAGGTGTACAAACAAGAGGCAGCTAGAAAACAGCAAAGAAAAAGCCAAGTTACCATCACAGGTCAACCACACCTAACACTGTGAGTCATGCGTGAGAGCGAGACTCTAAGGTGCGGCCTCGATGGAGGCCGATGACGTGTTCCTGGGCCCACGACGGGGCCAGGCAGCAGCTACGGAGGCTGTTAGCGCTGCTGGTAACCCAACACTACTCGGGGCTGGGCTTTATCTCCTTAACTAAGTGACGCAGAAGCCGGGGTCCTTCCATGTCCTCTTCCCCTCTTATCACCCATCCTGATGCTTCCAGAATATTCTAAAAACATCAGCAATTACAGGGAAATGGTCTTATGCAATATTAAAATACACTTTAAAGCAGTGAGAGTCAAAACCGCCTGACATTAGAACAGAAATGGAAATGTGGAGTAGATACTCAGGAGCAGACCGAGATATTTTTGGATATACGTGATGGATGTGGATTCTCAAAAACACAGCAGAGCAATAACCAAGTGGCATTAAACCCCCCCACAGAGCCACCTGATGAGGCCCGTGTGCTCCTTAGAAGCGAGGGTGGCAGGACCCTGCTCACTTATTTCTGTAGGGCAGCTTATTAGGGAAAACCAGTGGCTAAGGAAGGACATCTGGTTGGTAAAACTGGGGGTGCAAGGACTGAGTGTGCAAGCTATGTGATCATTCCTCACGATCTGATAAAGCAAGAGGATTAAGGATGGAATCAGGTACCCTTAACCCCACCACAGGCCCACGAGAGAGGAGACGGGAGGACAGTGAGCCGAGAGGGGACCTCAGGGTCACCAAGAAAGGTTTGCCAGGAATGGAGTGAGCTCTTGGGGACCCAGGCAACTGCTCAAGGAAGCTCCTCGGTGCTCAGGAAGGCCAGGACCCACGGAGACCCCCAAGGAATGCCTGGTCTGCAAACATTAAGGAAATAAGGACCTTCCTGCACACCTTACACAGAGGGTCCTGGAACCACACCCTGGATTTGGACTGCTGGTCCCGTATACTATACAGAATATACTGGGTTGCCTCGGTTATAGCAACACCAGAGAACTGAGGCATGCCCAGTGAGGGGATGGCCGCAGTGGTCACTGCAGTGGGCTTTAACATGCTAACGAACTGCTGAAGACGGTCAGGACCGACAGACACTTGGTCAGAAGAATGGCCGCAGTGGTCACTGCAGTGGGCTTTAACATGCTAACGAACTGCTGAAGACGGTCAGGACCGAGGACTAGTCCATCCTGTTCTACACAAGGTCGTTGTGATCTGGAACCCACTTAATAGCAACAGTAACGATAAAAAAAATGACTGGTCATCTCTGCTCTGTGCTGGGCCCTGTGCCAAGTCCCTAACAAGCCATCTTGGTAAGGACCTACTTCACAGATGGAGAAAGCCAGGCTCAGCAAGGCCGTGGGTGGGTGGCCTGTGCAGCTGACTTCATCAGCTGAACTCTCCAGTTACAACACCATTCGGCTCCTCCAGGCCTCTACTCACAACACTGTCACCATCCAATCAACACATAACCTTGTTGCTTGATGGGTGTTTCTCTTGAAAGACTTCTGGCTGAATAGATGTTGATCCATTAACACTGACCTCAGGCCTGGAGGAAGCTCAAGTGACACACCTCTGCTTCTGAAAGACCAGAGCCTTGAAAACCGCACAGGGCAGTTGGACTCTGCGAACCTGGGGCCGACAGGAGTTAGAATGGACTTGGAAGCAAACAGACAAACCAGCAATGGCAACAAGCAGGCCTCAGCTAGGACACAGGCACTGGGCATCTCTCCCATCTCTAAGCACCATGTTACTCACTAGTGACCAAGGTCCTGTCCATCCCCGGGAATCCCACTGCATCAGGAGTGACAACCTATCCCAGGACTGACCTCTGCAGCCTCAAAAGCACGTGGCTTGCCTTTCATGGACCCCATGCTAGGACCGAGCCCAGCATGCCAACCTGGACAGGTGTCCAGCTCTGAGGTAGGACATCCAGCTCCCTGTCAGACACCGACTCTAACTCATTCATAGCAGGTGGGGCAGACAGTACTCAGCTCCCTTACAAACTCTGAGGTTCAGTGGGAAATTAATGTCCCACTTTACGTGCCTCCTGCCACCTGGTGATGGCCTGCACCACCCCACCAGAGACCCCTAGGGACATATGTGTCCCACGAATTGTATCAAAATCCACATGACCTTAAAAATGCTTTTGCATTCTATTCAAAATGCCTTTCATTACTAAAAACACTTGGCTTTTGTAAAAAAAAAAAATATCAAAACTAAAAATAAAAATTCTGTCTTGAAGGAGTTAAAGTCAGCATGGATGGGACCTCGCTGCTCACCTCAGTTCACAGTTACCCTCAGCCATGTCGCGGAGGTCCAGCAAAGGCCACCCTGGGGCAGGGCCACCTGATCCTGGCCATCACGAGTCTAGGCAGGGCCTGACCCCTGAGCCACCACGGCCCTGACTCACCTTCTTGGTGTAGCCCATGGCCTTGAGGACGGAGTGGTTGAGGGTCTCTAGGGAGGCCAAGACGTCCTCATAGTCCCCCATGTGGTCCACAAAGTAATCTGGGGTGAGGAAGGCAAGGTCAGGTCATGGAGGTTTTGCTCCCCCAGTCCCTCTGCACTCCCCCGCTCCTCCCCCATCCCAGCACCGTAGAGGACACTTACCACACAGCTCCTTAGTGTCCACGTGGCTGCAGAGAGACACAGACATAGTTAGTGGACTGTACCAGCCCCCTGCCCCAGCTGTGCATGGCCACTGTCCTGCCTCCCCAATTTCCTGCCCATCCACCCCACCTGCAGAGGACAGGGGACAGGTAACACTCCATGTTGGGGAGAAGGCCAGGAGGCTGGGGTGATTCACGCTGACTTCACCCACCACCTCACCTTGACCTTGTCTGCTGAACCCTTTGTGAGCAGAGGGCAGGGGCCTGACCATTCAGAGCAACAGTGCAACATGCACTGGGCTCACTGCCCTCTCGGTGGCCAGGTCTGTGGGGGCCAGGGGACTAGAGAGCCTGGAATAGCTCTCCGTATGCTAGGCTTAGCCCATGGGTGCCATGTCCCATTTCTACACTGTGGAGAAGGTACAGGGCGGGGGCAGGCTGGACACCCCACGCTGATGGGTCAGGGTTAGAATGTGCCTGAGCGCATGTGCACTCAGGTGATCGCGCCTCCTGGCTGTAGGAGGCCCAGTTAGTGCAACAGTTAATACACCTGGCTGCTAAATGGAAGGTTAGGAAGTTCAAGTCCACCCAGAAGCACCTTGAAAGAAGGGCCTGGAAGTCAACTTTCAAAATCTCAGCCTCTGAAAACACAATGGGGCGGAGTTACTCCGACACACACAGGCCACCCTGAGGGAGAACGGATTTCCCACCACATGGTTTTGTGTTTTGATGATGTGGTCTCTTGAGGGGTGGGGTGGGGGGCTGGCTGGCCTAGAATCATGACCTTAGTAGAATCAGCCCTTCTGGCTGCTTCCACAATAAAGGGTTCAGTGCCAGAAAGATGTGGGCCCAGCAGTCCGATCTTCTTGGAGAGTGCTCCACTCAGCGGCATATAAAGCTCCTGACAAGGCCTGTACAACTCAGATGGGCGACATCCGTTTACACTGTGGCTGGTGCTGACGCCTTGATTCTAGCTCACAGCAACCCCGTGTGACGGAGCAGAACTTTCCCCAGGACTTCCAATGTTGTAACAGTTACAGAAGACGTCGTGCTTGGAAAAGTCAAGACTCAGCAAGAGAGGACCCTCAAAGAGACGGGGTCACAGTGGCTGCAGCCGCGGCGACTGTGAGGATGGCAGGACTGAGGGGCTCTGGTTCTGTTCACACGGGGTCACCGTGAGTCAGAACCACCTCAGCGGCGAACAACAGTCTTTCCTAAAACAGATCTTTCTCCCACAGAGCCACCAGTGGGTTCGAACCGTTGGAGCCCTTAGTCACGTAACCACCAAGACTCCTTCGGTTTAAACCGCTGTTGCTGAACACTGTCAAGTCAGAAGTGACCCATAGCTGACCCTCCAGCGGGATTTCAGAGGCAGTAAATCCCATGGAAGGAGACTGTCCATCCTTCTCCCACAGAACAGCTGATGGATTTGAACCACAAACCTTTGGGACTGCATTGCAGCTTCTTACCAGTAGGCCCAAGAGTGCCCTCTGTTTAAACCAGCATGTTGCAATTCTTTTTAATTCCTGTAGATTCTTGTGGGCAGAAAAGCCATCTTTACGGCTGAGGTTCACAGATCTACTCGAGAATCCAAAAATCCTTCCAGAATGCTGAGTCCACCCCCCACCTTGTCCCCAGGCACAGTCAGGGTCACAGCGGGCCCTCTCTCCTGCCCTCCATGCAGGTGGTCCAACACAAAAGAGACCAATGAATAAATCAACAAGGCTCCAGCCGCATGCGGGACCCAGGGGAGCAGAAGCCACTCAGGAACGTCCTTCTGGTTCCCAGTCCTCTCGGGCCTGCACCCCCTTCCCCACAGAGATTCAAAATGCCATGCCCATCTCGGGTCTAGGCTCCCCTGCTCCCCGGGTCTCCGGTCCCAGCCTCCCACTCTCCCAAGCCCTCCTCAGTCCTGACATGCACAGGCATGTTTTACTAGGTCCACTGCAGCAGACAAAGGAACAGTGAGCGGCAGCTCTTCATCCCACTGCCACAGCTGCCCCGGCTTCTCAGATCTCACCGAGGGCCTGGGAAGGAACCACATGGGGGCTCTGGTCCTCCCCAACACGAAGGAAGGGGTGGGCCTCATCCTGCTGGGAATCCCAAGGGAGGGCTGAGGACGGAGTTAAAGCTGGAACCTTCGAGCACAAGGTGCATTTGACACTTGGTTTAAAGAGGGGCTGGGATGAACCGCTGGGCTGATTATAGACGACAGCACTGAGTTAGGAAAGGGGTTTAAGTACATGGACGATTAGAAAGGAGTCTCTGGTGGGCACAAACAGCTCAGCGCTGGCCTAGGAAACTCAGGGCTGGCAGTCTGAACCATACAGGAGCACTGCACAAGTAAGGCCTGGCAACATGTGTCTGAAGAGCCACAAGTTACAAACCTGCAGAGCAGCTCAACTCTGTACACATGGATGGCTGAGAGAATCAACTCAGCAGCAAACAGCAAGGACCAGAAACCAGGTTAAGGTCAGGGTAAGGGCGGCACGTGGGGGTGCAGTGGGTTCCATGTTGGGCTGCTAACGGAAAGGTTGGTGGTTCAAAGCCCACAGTCATTCTACCAGAGAAAACACGAGGCTCTCTGCTCCTGTTAAGATTCACATCCTCAGAAACCTGAAGGGGGGGGGGGCTGGCCCGGTGTTCAGGTGAGAGGATCAGCATCACAGTTCAGGTGGGGACAGGTGAGCATCTCACCCACACAGCGAATATAAAGCACTGAAAGAACAAGGCACTGTCACCACCCAGCGTCGTGTCACATGCACACTGTGCCAAGCCGAGGGGCTCTCCGGGCCAGCCCTCTGTGCCCAAGAGAGAAAAGCTGCTGCCCGTGGCCAGTGCAGTGCCAGCCTTCCTCCCTCTAGACTATCCCAAGCAGCAAGGCCCGGCACATGCGAGGCGAGGCCGGGGTTGGCACTGCGATGAAGGGCTCTGGGGTCTCCTGCGGGCAGACGACCCGGGTGTGTGGCAGGAGGGAGACACCCCGCCCACACCCCCTCGCCTGCCCTGGCTGAGGCTCACTTGGTGTTGTCAGAGTCGATCGTGTGGAAGAGATCCTCGAGTTCTTTCTCGGTGAGGACGCCATCTGCAAAGAAGAGCTGGAATTCCTCCAAGGACAACTTCCCATCGTCTGCGAGGAAGAAGGGAGGGAACACAGCTGGTGTGCATCAGAGAGGACGAGGAGGGCCTGGGCACACAGCCCTCCAAGCCTGGCACTCCCCAAACCAACAGGTTCAGCCATTCCCAGCCCTCCAGCCAGCTCCCCAACACACTCAGCTCAGTCCCGGCCCTCTAGTCAGTTCCCCAAAAGACTGAGCTCAGTCCCAGCCCTCCAGCCAGTTCCCCAACACACTCAGCTCAGTCCCAGCCCTCCAGTCAGTTCCCCAACACAGCTCAGTCCCAGCCCTCCAGCCAGCTCCCCAACACACTCAGCTCAGTCCTGGCCCTCTAGTCAGTTCCCCAAAAGACTGAGCTCAGTCCCGGCCCTCCAGCCAGTTCCCCAACACACTCAGCTCAGTCCCGGCCCTCCAGTCAGTTCCCCAACATGCTCAGCTCAGTCCTGGCCCTCCAGCCAGTTCCCCAACACACTCAGCTCAGTCCCGGCCCTCCAGTCAGTTCCCCAACACAGTCAGCTCAGTCCCGGCCCTCCAGTCAGTTCCCCAGAACACTCGGCTCAGTCCCAGCCCCCCAGCCAGTTCCCCAACAGACTTGACTTAGCTCAGTCCCAGCCCTCCAACCAGTTCCCCAGCACACTCAGCGGAGACAGTCCCTGCTCTCACAGCTACTCCCCAAACCAGACAGACTTCAGCTCAGATAATGCAAGCTCCCCAGGCTCTCCAGTGGTGCAGTGATTTGGGCTGGGGTTTGAATCCACCAGCTGCTCGGGAGAAAGATGAAGGAGGTCAGCTTCTGAAGAGCTTGTTGTTGTTGTTGTTGAACACTGTCAAGTCAGAACCGACCCGCAGCTGACCCTCCAGCGGGCTTTCAGAGGCAGTAAATCACACATGAGGAGACGTTTCTTGGAGAGCAGCTGGCGGATTCAAGCTGAGTTCCTTTGGGATTGCAGCCAGCTTCATACCACCAACCAGGCCACAGCTGACAGCAGCTTAAACCCTATGGGGTAGTTCTACTCTGTTCTGTGAGGTCGCTACGAGTAGGAAATAACAGCAAACCCCTTTTCTTCCCCCTTCCCACCCAGCTTAATTGCCAAATTGTAATTCTGGGCTCATCCAGTTGAACCAGGGATCTCTCTCACATCTGAAACAGGAATCACGCTCCTAGATGAAGCAGTAGTCAAGAATACAACATACTGAAATGGGCTTATCTGCTACAAACTTCCTCTTCCATTTAACGCGCTAACGGGCAGATGTCACTTTAAAGACTAAGGTGTGCCTGACTCAAGGCATAGTATTTTCAACTGCTTCATGTGGATGTGAGAGTTGGACCATGAATGAGAACACTGAAGAGTGTATGCCTCTGAATTGTGATCTTGTGGAGGGCACCAGACACCCGGACCTGCCAAAAGAAGAAACAAATCTTCTCGCAAGTGCAGCCAGAATGTTCCTTAAAAGCGAGGACGGAAGGACTTTGTCGTACATGTTGTGGGCACCTTATCAGAAGGGACCGGTCACTGGAAAAGGATCTCGTGCTTGGAAAAGTTGGGGGATCAGCAAAATAGAGGAAGACTCTCAAAGACATGGACTGACACGGTGGCAGCAAAGATGGTGATAAGCCCATCAGAGATCGGGAGATGGGCGCAGGCGGGGGCCAG